>NC_037685.1:9647520-9669647 GCF_003255815.1 Theropithecus gelada | reverse complement strand
TGGAGAGGATGTGGAGAAATAGGAACACTTTTACACTGTTGGTGGGATTGTAAACTAGTTCAACCATTGTGGAAAACAGTATGGCAATTCCTCAAGGATCTAGACCTAGAAGTACCATATGACCCAGCCATCCCATTACTGGATATATACCCAAAGGATTATAAATCATGCTGCTATAAAGACACATGCACACATGCACACGTATGTTTATTGAGACACTATTCACAATAGCAAAGACTTGGAATCAACCCAAATGTCCATCAGTGACAGACTGGATTAAGAAAATGTGGCACATATACACCATGGAATACTATGCAGCCATAAAAAGGGATGAGTTTGTGTCCTTTGTAGTGACACGGATGCAGCTGGAAACCACCATTCTCAGCAAACTATCGCAAGAACAGAAAACCAAACACCACATGTTCTCACTCATAGGTGGGAATTGAACAATGAGAACACTTGGACTCGGGAAGGGGAACATCACACACTGGGGCGTATCATGGGGAGGGGGTGGGGGGAAGGATTGCATTGGGAGTTACACCTGATGTAAATGACGAGTTAATGGATGCTGAAGAGTTGATGGGTGCAGCACACCAACATGGCACAAGTATACATATGTAACAAACCTGCACATTATGCGCATGTACCCTAGAACTTAAAGTATAATAATAATAATAATAATAATAATAATAATAAAGGCACTTAATGAAAAAAAAAAAAAAGGAAAATGCGGAAATCACCCGTCTTCTGTGTTGCTCACGCTGGGAGCTGGAGGCTGGAGCTGTTCCTATTTGGCCATCTTGGGCCATATTAATCTTTCATAAAGTCATGGACGTTTCTGCACTCTCAATTTTACCTCTTTTGCTATTTATCTTCATTACTGTAGTTTTATTATATTTTTTGACATTTATTAGAGTAACTCCTCCCACTTTGTTCTTTTCATTATATGTCTTTAGATATTCTTGGTCCTTTGCATTTCTGTATACATTTTATAATTAGTTGCCAAGAATTCCGTTTATTATCTGCATTTGTCATTATCAGAAGTGGAACTTTTTTTTTATTTTTAGTATTCTCCAGGCAAATAACTTTAAAGCCATTCCCTTGTAAGCTAGTGCAATGCAGAAAACACTACATTTCCTGAAAAAATTATTAAGTGCAATATTAATTTGTATTCTATACTTTTAGTAGTTCAATTTGTCTCTAAATTTAATGCAACTTAGCTAACATAGAATTTTCCTATACTTGAAAAGGAAATTAATTCCTTATATTCCTTCATTTAGTTCTTTCAGATTTTACCTTTCTTTGATTCTAAGTGGTGACTAGAGTGTTTTCTAGAACTGTTTTGGAATTTATTTGTAGGGTTATCTATAGAGTTTATTTATTCTTGAATAAAATAAATGCCTATTACTGTAAAATTACCTAAAAGTTCCTAATTTTTATTTCACTATTTATTCATGTCCATTTCACCATACCCTTTTCAACTCTTAATATAATAGAATGCTTTTGATTAATAAACACTGGGATTCTTGGCATTTTACTGTTATACCTGCATGTTGCTAAATTCTCTCTTTCTGCTATTTTCACAGTCAGGTTTCCTTATGGAGATACATAGTTCTGATTTTGTTATTCCTAGGTTTGCTGCTTATTACCACTTTATGCATATATTTTAAAAACTTCTGAAAATACCCATCCAATAATGTACAGTTGTGAGGTTCATTTGACATTAAGTAAAATTCTCAGGCCCCAGATGAAAGTGTTAAATATGAGGTCTAGGAGCATCCCCCACAGGATATTTTAAAAAATTGTTCTTCAGTTTGACACTGATTAACAACTATGTAAACAAGGAATACAGTGTCTTGTGGTTTGTAGGAAAGAGTGAAAATTTATGGTATTGATTTTGTTCTAATCGCAAAGATTTTTTATGGAATGAGATGTTTACTTATTATAAATATCAATAGTGGTGTATTCACATAAAGTAATTTATTTACATTAGTGTTACTTTGTCATAATGTAATTATTCAAAATGTAATCCATGTGTAAATCAAATTAATTAATATCATAAAATAGACACAACAATTCCAATTTTTGCAGCAATTGCAATCAATAATATGAAAATGAGAAAGTAAATGTAAGTACGAAACCAGCCTCTGTTGAAAGTAAATAAGCACAAGCAATGCAGAAAAATCAATTACAATATTAACTTGATTTATTCAGTAGGTGACATTTTATTATTATATTTGCTTAACTACATAAAATTAATAGTAATTATAAGCAGAGTACTTGAAAATAAAAATAAAAAAACATAAAATGGTGTGTTATTGTCTAAGTTCTTAATTGCTTTTTGGAAAAAAGAAAGTAGGGGGGTGTATAGGGAGAAAAGAAGAAGAGAGGAAGGAAGGAAAAAACCAGAAATTTCACCTAGGATTTAAATGAATTCTGTACTTTCACTGAAACTATTTCAAGTTCAACTACTGTATAGATGATTTTTCTTTAAGATTCTTCGAGATTCTCAATAAATTTGGATTAGAAAATAATACTAATTTTTTACCACTGTAGTCCATTTTATGTAAAAGCCTGTGCCTTATTTAAGGAAATATTAATAATGCCCCAAATTAAGAGCCTATATGAAATTTCACTAAGTAGACCTGACCAGCTTCTCATCATAATTCTGTTTTCTAGTTATGCAAGGGGAAACATTTTCTGAGTTCTTTACATGTTCCATAACATGTTCATGCCTGAATTAAAAAAACAAAAAAACACCAGTGCATGCTATTGTTAACTAATAATTATAAATTATATTTCATGTAAATGGAGACATTCATTGTTCTACTGAATGTTTCCTATTCTAATCCAATTTAAGGTAGTATTAATGTAAGAACTGTATTTCACCCTAACAAAAATAATTCATATTTTTATAGTATTTTTAATGAATCTTTCAAACTGTATCATGTGTTTTATTTTACCTATATTATTTAAAGGAATTATTCCATTTTGGTATATAAAAATATCATAGAATTAAATAACACTAACTTTGAATGTGTGTTTTATCAAAGATGAAGACACAGCTATATTTCTAGTGTTAAAGAGAGGCTATCTTATATTTAAACTATATTTTATATCTTCATGAGTGTTCAGAATAGATTGAATTTGTTTAAAAATATGTTAGGAAGGGCCAGGCGTGGAAGCACATGCCTGTAATCCCAACACTTTGTGAGGCCGAGAGTGCAGGATTTCTTGAGGCCAGGCGTTTGAGAATAGCTTGATCTATATGGGGATTTTTTGTCTCTAGAAAAATAAATAAATATAAATAAATAAATAAATAAATAAATAAATGAGCTCGTTTTGGTGGCATGAGCCTGTGGTCTCAGGTACTTGGGAGGGTGAGGCAGGAGGATCCCTTGATCCCAGGATGTCTAGACTGCCATGAGCCAAGATCACTCCAGCCAGGGTGAAAGAGCAAGGCTCTGTCTAAAAAAAAAAAAAAAAATTAGGAAGAATTCAAGCACTTGATTGGTGGTGTTTGTGGTATCTTAGAATGTATTTAAGTTATCTGAAAAATAGTAGTGCATAAATATTTGATTTAATGCTTATGTGCAAAATACTAAGAGATAAAAAGAAATATAAGGTTTAATCTTAAGTAAAAAAATTCAGAGTTTATATGGAAAGAGAAGATACATGTACATGTATGTGTATAAATTTATGTAAGTAACACCCTGATTTTAGTTTGAAGAAAGTTAATGATTTACCAAGTGAAAGTTACAAAAACTTAGTTTATTGATTTTAAAGTGAAAGAGATCATGCTTCCACCTGGGGTGTTCAGTAAAAGTTTCACAGAGGGAGAGAAACCTGAATTTCCCAAAGACTAATTAGATCAGACCTGGCTTAGTTTCTTCCCAGATGTTTGATATGAGAATCACATCCCTGAGATCAGATGTAGGTGGGGATGTGTAGTTACTTGAAATGGTGAAGAGTGGACATTGTCACATGGCTTAATCATTGCAGAGCACTGATTGCATAAGTAAGAATAACATTTCTGGCACAACAAAGGATTCACAAGACAAGGAATGATGACAAAAACAACAGGTCCAGAAGAGGTACTAATACAAAGACAGAGGGGATACCAAAAGAAATAGGGAAAACAATAGACTGGGTCAGATTACAATAACAATGACAAAAAATGGTGCTGGAGAATTGAGCATTGTTTTTGATTCTGACCACCTATACAGTAATTTAGTAGAGAAGGATGGGGTTTTTGTTGTTGCTGTTGTTGATTTTTAAGTAACCATTTTACCTACATAGATTTCATGTTTTGTTTAAAACTTTGTCAAGTATCTGAGAAAAACAATTTCATGACAAATTTCTACGGCAGTGTGGTTTAAGTCTAAAATGATAGGTGTTCAAGTGAACATTGAATTATTAGATACATTTTAAATTTTAAAGATTAAATTGAAAGATTACATTTTATTCCTTTGGCAGTATGATTTCTGTACCTGCAGTTGCCCAATTTCCCTCATAAGTGAGATATTATAAAATTATAGGACCCTATTACAATCAGGAAATTGACAGTGACAAAATAAAGATACAGAATATTTCCATCACTGCAAGGATCCCTCATTTTGCCTGCTTTTGTTTTGTTTTGTTTTGTTTTTTGTTTTTTGAGACGGAGTCTTGCACTGTTGCCCAGGCTGGAATGCAGTGGCACTATCCAGGCTCACTCCAAGCTCCACCTCTCGGGTTCACTCCATTTTCCAGCCTCAGCCTCCCCAGTAGCTGGGACTACAGGCACCCACCACCACGCCCGGCTATTTTTTGTATTTTTAGTAGAGACGAGGTTTCACCGTGTTAGACAGGATGGTCTTGATCTCCTGACGTAATGATCCGCCCACCTTGGCCTCCCAAAGCGCTGGGATTATAGGCGTGAGCCACCACGCCTGGCCCATTTTGTCTGTTTTTGGCCACGTCAAATTCCCATCTCCATTCCTTGCTTAAACCCAGACAACCACTCATCTTTTCTCTATAATTCGGTCATTTAAACAACAAATGTTATGTTAATGGAATCATACAGTATGCGACCTTTTGGCATTGTTTTCTTTTTTTTTTTTTCCCCCCCCGCTAAGCATAATCCTCTGGGGATTCATCCAGGGTTTTATATGTACCAATGGGTGATTGCTTTACATTGCTGAGTAGTATTCCATGATATGGATCTACTACAGTTTGTTTAGTTATTCACCCATGTACAGACATCTAGGCAGTTTCTAGTTATTGACTACTGTGAATAAAGCTGCTATATACAGTCATGCACATGATTTTTGTCAACGTAAGGCTTGATTTCTTTGGGATAAATGTTTAAGAATGTTATAGCTGAATTATATGGTAGTTGCATATTCAGTTTTATGAGAAACTGCCAATTGTCCACAATAACTTTACTAATTTACATTCCCACCAACAGTATATAAATGATCCATTTGCTTTTCATTTTCTCTAGTATTTAATAATATCATCCATTTTTAATTATATACATTCTTACAGGTGTGTGCTAATATCTCATTGTGGTTTAATTTGTATTGCCCTAATGGGAAATGATGAGGATCTTCATGTGTTTATTTGTCAGTAAAATGTCTGTTTGTCTCTTTTGCCCATTTTCTAATCAGATCCTTCATTTTTTTTTAACTGATGAATTTTGAGGATTGTTTATTTATTCCAGATACTAACATTTTGTTGAATATATGATTTGCAAACAATTTTTTTCCAAGAGATAGCTCTTAACAGGATCTTTCTTAGACCAAAAGTTATTTTTTTTGATTAACTAAAATGTATCTAAATTTTTTTTATTTATGAATTATGCATAGTATCAAGTCTAAGAACATTTTTTGCCTAAACATAGGTCCAAATATTATTCTCTTATGCTTCTTTCTGAAATGTTTATATTTTTAATTTTTCATTTATAGTGCATGGTTTGACTTCTTATAACCAACAGACATAACTCATTTTGAGTTAATTTTTGCACAAGTCTTAGAATTTTTTCTTTAATTTGGCTATGGATATCTAATTTTTTAAGTAAAATTTGTTGAAAGGTCATATTTTCTTTATGGAGTTACTATTGTTCTTTTGTCAAAAATAAAACAGGCATATTGTACAGGTCTATTTCTTCTTTCTCAGTTGTGTTTCATTGATGTGTGTGTCTCACCTTCTAATAAAACAAGTCTATTGAGTAGATTATTCCTCCCACTTTATATTTCTTTTTCAAAATTATTTTGCCATTTCTGGTTCCTTTGACTTTCTTTACACGTTTTAGAATAATCTTGTCTATAGTATATTTGTCTATTGCATATTTATGTACAAAAATTAATCTTCCTGGATTATGATAAGAATTGCCTTAAACGAAAATATCAACTTGGGGAAAACTGATATCTTTATTAGGTTGATTGTTCTAATCCATGTACACTATTTGTCTCTTCATTTATTTAGATAATCTTCGATTTCTTTCATTGACGTTCTAAGTTTTCAACATGAAATTCCTGGGTGTGTTTTGTTAGATGTGCACATTAAGTGTTTAATTGGTTTAATTATTGTAAATGCTATTGCATTTTAAATTTCAATCTCCACATGTTTACTGATGGTATATAGAAATACAAACTGAATTTTAATTTTATATTATATATACATATTTTAAATTTGCCATGTTGACCATTTTAGATATACAATTGAGTAGCATTAATTGGATTTACAATGTTAACAAACATTTTCATTAGCTATTTGCAAAACTTCTTCATCATCACAAACAGAAGCCCTGTAACCATTAAAAGGCAATTCCCAATTATTCTCTACAGCCAATGGTAATCATTACTTTGTCTCTACAAATTTGCCTACTCTGGATCCTTACTTCGTACAATTGGAATTAAACAATATGTGTCTTTTTGTGTCTGGATTACTTTACTTAGCATGTTTCCAAAGTTCATCCTTATTGTAGCATGCATGAGAATTTCATTCCTGTTTATGGCTGAATAATATCCCATTGTATGTTTCTACTACATTTTGTTTTTTATTTATCTATTGACAGAAACAGGGGTTATTTCCATCTTTTGCCTGCTGTGAATCATTTTGCAATGAACTGTGGCCTACAAGTATCTGTTTGAGTCCTTGTTTTGAATTATCTTGTGTATATACATATAAATGAACTGCTGAGTCATATGCTAATTATAATTTTAGTTTTCTGAGGAACCACTAAAGTGTGTTCCACACTGGCTGCACCATTTTTCCTTCCCACCAACAATGCATGAAGCTTCTAATTTCTCCACATCCTCACCAGCACTTGTTATTTTCTGTTTTTATTTAAAATAATAGCCATTTTAATGTGTGTAAAATGATATCTCATTGTGCTTTTGATTTACATTTCCCTATTTACTAGTGATTTTTCTTCATGTACACATTGGTCATCTTTATATATTCTACAAATAAATGCCTATTCCGATTCTGTGACCATTTTTTAATTTGAATATGTGCTTCTGTTGCTGAGTTTTGGGGTTTTCATACATTCCACATATTAATCACTCACCAAGCATATAATTTGCAAATACTTCCACTCATTCTGTGGGTTGCCTTTTTACTCTACTGATGGTGTCGTTTAAGCTGGTAATTTTAATGAAGTCCAGTATATCTATTTCTTTTTGTCTTGTTACTTATGTTTTAGGTGTCATCTCTAAGAAATAATTGCCAAATTTAATGTTCTGAAGGTTTTTCCCCAGGTTTTTCTTCTAAGAGTTTTATAATTGTATTTCTTACATTTAGGTCTTCACAATAGGTTTTTACATATTTATCTTATATGTTATCATCTTGCTCAACTAACTTAGTTCTAGGAATTTCTGTGTGTGTGTTTTACAAAACAGGAACTTCTATGTAGAAAATCATGTTATGAGCAAGTAGGGACAGTCTTATATGATTTTTTTTCTAATTTGTATGTCTTTTATTTCCATATGTCTTATTGCACTGGTTAGAACTTCCAGCACTATATTGAATAAATAGAATGAGAGATGACAACTTTGCCCTATACCCATCTTAGAAGAAAACCATTTAGTCTTTCACAATTAAGCAAAGGGTAGGGTGTTCATATTTCTGTACATTACATGCTCTTTTATAGAGTTGGGTAAGTTCCTCTCTCTTTCTATTTTTCTAAGAGGTATTTTTGTTTCATTTAGTGTTTTGTGTGTGTGTGTGTGTGTGTGTGTGTGTATTTTTTGTTGTTATTTTGCATTATGAATAGATGTTTAATCTTGAAAGCAAATTTTCTTCTCCATCAATTAGTGTGACCATCCATTTCCTCTTTTACTGTTAATATGGTGCATAATATTTATTGATTTTCAAATGCTGAACCAGCCTTTGATGACTAAAATAAACCCTATTTGTTCAAGAGGTATAATTATTTCTATATGTTGGTTTACTTTTTGGCTAATATTTTATTAAGGATTTTTATGCCTACATTCAAGAGGGCGTATTGGTCAGTAGTCTAATTTTTGTGTATCCCCTTTGTCTGACTTTGATATCAGAGTAATACTAGCTTTATAAGAGAGATTTTGAAGCTTGATTTTCACTTCTAAGTTTTCAGAAACATTGTGTATAATTGGTGATTTTCTTTAACAGCTTTTGGACTAGAGGGTTTTTTCTGGGGGGGGCAGGAGGAGGTGGGTGGTATTAAACGATAAATTTACTTTCTTTAAGAGTTATAAGGCTATTCATGTTATCGATTGCACAGTGAGACAGTTGTGGAAGTTTCTTTTTTTTTTAAGGAATTGTTTTATATTATCAAAGCTGTCCAATTTAACTGTCCAGATTTATTCAAAATATCCCTCTATTCTTTTAATATCTGCAAAGTCTATAATGGTATCCCCTATTTCATTCCTGTGAGTTTTTCTGCTGTAGTATGGAGAGTTACTGTCTAGAAGTTTTCTGTGTTTCCAGCTGGCTCCTTTTCTGTTCCTTCGTCTAGAGAGAGGAGATCTTTGTTAAGACTACTTTTGCTTGTGCCTTTGGTTCTTTCCAGCTTGCTCACTCTTTGTTTTAAGTCTGGGATATATGAGAAAAAGAAAACTCAGGAAATTCACCGCCATACCATTCTTCAAACTCTGCCTTTTAAAGAGTTTTCTTATGTTTTTGTTGTATATAGTGTCTAGGATTTTCAGTTGTACTTAGTAGAAATAATAGACAATAGTTCATCTTCATCTTCCTGAAGCGGCATTTCCAGAAAGTTTTATGAGCAGCTTTTTGGTTGATTCTACCTGAGATTGTAACCTAACAGGAGTAACCCAGTAGACCACTGTTGGAAAAATAAGTATCACAATTCTGATTCTTAGTCTCTCCTTTGACAAATTATCTTCTATGGCATTCAATTTGTTTATTTGTCCTTTATCGGTAATGTAAAATATACTACAATATAAACAGATTCTAGAAACATTAAGATAGTTACTTCTTGGCTCAATAAATGCAATTTCACTAATAATTCCTTTTTCTTCTCACTGAGATGGCCCAAGAGGAGAATTTTCCACACAATTTAAACTGCATCAGATTGCCTTGCTAGCCTTGCCACATAGATTTTGTTCAATATCTCTTTGCTTATTCCATGGAGACCTACTTGTATCCTGCTCCGTTATTAATGAATTCAAATGGACACTTTCCATGAAGTGTGAATAATTGATCCTATTTAAAAATTTTTTTTATTCTATCATCTTGACTACCATCCTCAATTTTCTTCACATCCCTGTCATTTCTTGCTGCATCTTTGCTGCTCCAAGATTGCTATCCTGTGACAATATTCTTCAAGAAGGGAGAAATTCATTCTTAGATGAATGAAACCTACTATGGTTTGAATGTCATCCAAATTTCATGTGCCAGAAACTTACTTTCCAGTGCAACAGTGGTGAGAGGTGTGTCCTGAGAAGTGCTTATGACATGAGAACTCTGATCTCATGACTGCATTAATTTTGTTATGGTGGAAATGGGTTAGTTATTGTGAGAGTGGCTTTCTTATAAAAGCAGGTTTTGCCACTTCTTGCTCTCAGACTCCTTTGCTCTTCAGCCATGGGATAATGTGGCACAAAGGCCCTTGCCAGATGCTGGTGCCATGCTCTTAGACTTTACAGCCTCCAGAACTGTGAGCCAAATAAATATCTGTTCATTATAAATTACTTAGTCTGTGGTATTCTGTTTTAGCAACACAAAAGTAACTATGACAAAATATAAAATAATTTTAGGCATCACACATGCACTAAAAGAAAATGCTGAATTATGTTCTTTAGAAAGAACAGAAGTTATACCAGAAGAAACAAAAAATATTAGAAATAAAAGAAGAGCAGCAGAATGGTAAATATTTACATAAATATAAAAGACTATTCTCCTCTTGAGTTTTTAAAAAGTTTTATGGTTTAAGGCAAAAAAATAGTATTATTGGATGAGTATTTCAATAAATGTAGATGTATTACACAAAATGTTATAGCATGGATGGGGTAGAGGAAAATCTCTATTGTTGCAGTAAAGTTTCTATATTCAAAAATGAAGTTGTAAACTACTAATTCTAGTTAGATATTGAGAAGTTAACTACTACTATTTAATCACTAGAACAACTATTAAAATATATAAACAGAGATATTTTCAAAATCATGATATATCAATTAACATAGAATCCTAAAACATTCAAATAACCCAAAAGCTGGCTAGAACCTCTAAAGAGGGGAAATACAAGCAAATAAACACACAGAAAACACATGATGAACTGATAGACCTATATCCAAATATATAAGTAATTATATTAAATATAAATTCTCTAAATACAACATATTGTCAGATTAGACTTTTAAAAATGATCCAACACTATGTTTTCTACAAAATGTTCAAATATAATAGTATGTTAAAAAATAAAAATTGAAGAAGATATATTAAGCAAGTATTAACTGAAAGAAAAATAGAGTGACTGTTAACAACAGTTAAAGTGGACTTCAGAGTTAATAAAATAAATACCCAGGGATAAAGAAGAACATTACCTACTGATAAAATGGTCATTTTGTGAAGAAGATTTTGATGATCCTAACTGTGTGTACACCAATAACTGAACTTCAAAATATGCAAAGCAAATAATGACAGAAACAAATGAAAAAACAAGTAAACTTATATACAAGTCTACAGTTATATTTTGTGACTAAAATTATATTCTATCAGTAGTAAGTAAAACCAATAATGGAGAATACCATCAACAACAACAGAAAGAACTAATACCATCAATAAATAAGATTTAATTGATATTCATAGAAACTCCATCCAACAATAGTAGAATATACATTCTTCACAATAACAATTGACCCATTCATCAGCTTGTGTATATTGTGGGTCATAAAACAAACTTGAATAAATCATAAAAATTGAAATAATTAAAAATACTTGCTGATTATCATGAAATTAGATTAGAAATCAATAACAGAAAGATATCAGGGCAATATCCAATCATTTGGATATTAAACTACATCATACTAAATAATTCATCAGTATAAAGGAAACTTCCAAAGGAAATTGAAAAATATTTTTAAATTGTGTCCCCACTGAAATTTCAACTTGAATCGTATCTCCTAGAATTCCCATGTGTTGTGGGAGGGACTCGGGGAGATAATTAAATCATTGACGCTGGTCTTTCTTTTGCTATTCTTGTGATAGTGAATAAGTCTCAAAGATCTGATGGGTTTATCAAGGGTTTCCACCTTTGCTTCTTATCTCATTTTTCTCTTGCCACTGCCATGTAAGAAGTGCTTGTCACCTCCCACCATTATTCTGAGACCTCCCCAGACATGTGGAACTGTAAGTCCAATTAAACTTCTTTTTGTTCCCAATTTTGGGTATGTCTTTATCAGCAGCATGAAAATGAACTAACACAATAAATTAGTACCAGGAGTGGGGTGTTGCTGAAAAGACACCTCAAAATGTGGAGCATCTTTGGAACTGGGTAACAAGCAGAGGTTGGAACAGTTTGGAGGGCTCAGAAGAAGACAGAAAAATGTGGAAAAATTTGGAACCTCCTAGAAACTTGCTGAATGGTTTTGACAAAAATGCTGATAGTGATATGAACAATAAGGTCCAGGTTGGGGTGGCCTCAGATGGAGATGAAGAACTTGTTGGATCTAGAGCAAAGGTGACACTTGCTATGTTTTAGCAAAGAGACTTGTGGCATTTTGCCACAGCCCTAGAGGTTTCTGGAACTTTGAACTTGAGGGAGATGATTTAGGATATCTGAGGGAAGATATTTCTAAGCAGAAAAGCATTTAAGAGATGACTTGGGTACTATTATAAACATTCCATTTTAAAAGGCAAACAGAGAATTGAAGTTTGGAAAATTTGCACCCTGATGATGCAATAGAAAAAAAAACATTTATTTTTTAGGAGAAATAGAAGCCACCTGCAGAAATTGCATAAGTAATTATGCATAAGTAGCAAGGATTCTAATGTTAATCCCCAAAACCATGGGGAAAATGTCTCCAGACCATATCAGAGAACTTCCCAGCAACCCTTGCCATCACAGGCCCAGAGGCCTAGGAGGAAAAAATTGTTTCATGGGTTGGGTTCAGCATCACCATACTGTATTCAACCTAGGGACTTGGTGCTGTGTATCCCAGCAGCTCCAGCCATGGCTGAAAGGACCGATGTACAGCTCAGGCTGTGGCTTCAGAGGGAGGAAGCCCCAAGCCTTGGCAGCTTCCATATAGTGTTGAGCCTGAAGGTGCACAGAAGTCAAAAATTGAGGGTTAGGAACTTCTGCCTGGATTTAAGAAGATATATGGAAACACCTGGATGCCCAGGCAAATGTTTGCTGCACATGTGGGACCCTTGTGGAGAACCTCTTCCAGGGCAGTGCAGAAGGGAAATGTGGAGTCAGAGCCCTCACACATAGTACCTACTGGGGCACCGCCTAGTGGAGCTATGAGAAGAGGGCCACCATCCTCCAGACCTCAGAATGGTAGGTCCACCAAGAGTTTGCACCATGTGCCTTGAAAAGCTGCAGACATTCAACTCCAGTCCATGAAAGCAGCCTGAACGGATGCTGTACCCTGCAAAACCACAGGGTAAAAGATGCCAAAGACCATGGGAACCCATCTCTTGCATCAGCCTGACCTAGATGTGAGAAATGGAATCAAAGGAGATCATTTTGGATCTTTAAAATTTGACTTCCCAGCTGTATTTTGGACTTGCATGGGCCCTTTTTGTTTTGGCCACTTTCTCCCATTTGTTATGGCTGTATTTACCCAATACCTGTACCATCATTGTATCTACCAAATAAGTAGCTTGATTCAATTTTACAGCTCATTGGTGGAAAGGACTTGCCTTGTCTCAAATGAGACTTTGTGCTATGGACTTTGGATTCATGCTGAAATGAATTAAGACTTTGGGGAACTGTTGGGAAGGCACAATTGGTTTTGAAATGTGAGGACATGAGATTTGGAGGGGCTGGGGCAGAATGATATGGTTTGGCTGTGTCCCCACCAAAATCTCAACTTGAATTGTATCTCTCAGAATTCCCATGTGTTGTGGGAGGGACCCGGGAGGGTGGTAATTGAATCATGGGGGGCCATTCTTTCCCATGCTATTCTTATGATACTAAATAAGTCTCCCAAAATCCGATGGGTTTATCAGAGATTTCTGCTTTTGCTTCTTCTCTCATTTTTTCCCTTGCTGTGGCAATGTCAGAAGTGCCTCTCACCTCCTGCCATGATTCTGAGGCCTCCCCAGCTTCTTCTCTCATTTTTCCCTTACCGTGGCCATGTCAGAAGTGCCTTTCTCCTCCCACCATGATTCTGAGGCCTCCCCAGCAATGTAGAACTATAAGTCAAACTAAACCTCTTTTCGTTCCCAGTTTTGGGTATGTCTCTATTAGCAGCATGAAAACAAACTGATACAAGCACTAAAGGGCAAAAATTGCAAGACTTAGCTAAGATATTGCTTCAAGAGAAGTTATAGGAATAAACACATATACTAAAAACAAAACAAAACAAACAAAAAAAAATTAAAATATTGGTAAAAAGAGTGGAATAAATCCAAATCAACTTAAGAAAATAAATAATTAAGATAATAAATATATTAAACCAAAAACAAAAGAATAGTTGAGAAAATAAACAAAACTGAAAGCTGTTTTGAAGGGGTGGCCTGCCCCTCCACACCTGTGGACGTTTCTCATTAGGTAGAACGAGAGACTTGATTAAAATAAATGAGACACAGAGACAAAGTATAGAGAAAGAAAAAGTGGGCCCAGGGGTACCGGCGCTCAGCATACAGAGGACCCACACAGGCCTGGTCTCTGATTTCCCTCAGTATTTATTGACCATTGTCTTTACCATCTTAGAAAAAGGGAAGTGGCAGAATAATAGGATCATCATAGGGAGAAGGTCAGCAGTAAGACATATGAATAAAGATCTCTGTGACATGAATACGTTTAAGAAAAAGTGCTGTGCCTTGATATGCGTATGCAAACATCTCCATAAACCTTTTTAGTGCATAAAGAGCAGCACTGCCGCTAGCACTTCCCACCTTCAGCCCTAAGGCGGTTTTCTCCTTTCTCAGTAAACAGAATATACAATCAGGTTTTACACCAAGATGTGAGGCCTTCTTTCCTCTTATACTAGTCCTCTTCATCACAGACCCTTCACAGGTGTCAGGCTGGGGGACGGTCTTTCCCTTCCCATGAGGCCATATTTCAGACTATCACATGGGTAGAAACCTTGGACAATACCTAGCTTTCTTAGGCAGAGGTCCCTGCAACCTTTGACAGTGTACGTGTCCCTGGGTACTTGAGATTTAAGAGAATGGTCATGACTTTTCATGACTGCCTTCAGGCACTTGTTTAACAAAGCACATCCTGCACAGCCCAAAATCCTTTAAACCTTGAGTCACCACAGCACATGTCTCTTGCAAGGACAAGGTTGGGGGTAGAGTCACAGATTAACAGCATCTCAAATACAGAACAAAGTGGAGTCTCTTATGTCTACTTCTTTCTATATGGACGCGGTAACACTCTGATCTTTCTTTTCCCCACACTGTTTATTTTAAAAGATAAATAAAATTGGTAAATCTTTAGCAAGACTGACAAGACAACGACTCAAATCAGCAATACCAAATATGAAAGATAAAGTATCTCTACGGACACTGCAAACATTACAAGAATAATGAATGAATACTGTGAAAGCTGCACACATAAATTCAACAACCTACATAAAATGAAGCAATAATTTGAAAAGCACAAGCTACCAAAGCTAACCCTAATGAAATAGAAAAGTTAACTAATCCCATAGCTATTAAAGAAACTGAATTGATAGTTAAGATTTTCTGAAAAAGAAAATCTCTAGGTATAGAGCATTTCACTGAAAAATTTACCAAACATTTAAAGAAAGAATAACTCCAATTCTGTCCAACCTCTTCCTGAAACTGGAAACTGAAGGAACCTTTCCAAACACATTTTTGAACCCAGCATTACCCTGAAACCAAAACGAAAATAATTACATAAAGAAAACTTTAGACTAATACTCTGAGAAAATATAGACACCAACATTCTCAACAATATATTAGCCAATGCAATTCAGAGATACATAAAAAGAATACATCATGGCCAAATGGAGTTCTTGCAATAATGTAACATTGGCTCAGTTTTCAAAAATTAATCTATGTAATTCACCATGTTAATGATTTAAAGAAAATAAAACATAATTGTATCAATAGATGTAGAAAAAACATTTGACAAAATTAAACACTCACTTATCATAAAAACTCTAAGCATTCAAGTTTAAAAAGAAAGAAACTTATTTAACTTAATAATTGGCATCTGCAGTATACTTGCAGCAAACACCATGGTTAATAGTGAATGTGAGAATGCTTTTTCTAGATCAGGAACAAGCTGAGAATATTCAGTCTCACTACTCCTATTTATCATAAGACTCTAAGTCTTAGTCAAAACAATAAACAAGAAAAAGAAATAAAATATGTAACATTTGCAAAGTAGAGATAAAGTTGCTCCCATTAACAAATGACATTCTTTTCTGTAGAGAAATCCCAGGAATATACAAAAACTTTCCTAGACATAATAAGTACTTTTAGTAAAGCTACAAAATACAATGTGATCATACTAAAATTCATCATAAAATTTTCATATTGAAGCCAAAAACAATTGGAATCCATACTTTAAAAAATACCCTTTATTGGCCAGGTATAGTGGCTCATGCCTATTATAATCCCAGCATATTGGGAAGCTGAGGTGGGCGCATTGCTTGAGCCCTGGGCAACATGATGAAACTCCATCTCTACAAAAAAAAAAAAGTTAGCTGGGCATGGTGGAGAGCACCTGTGGTCCTAGCTATTTGGGGGTCAAATGTGGGAGGATAACTAGAGCCCAGGAGGTCAAGGCTGCAGTAAGCCGAGATCATGCCACAGCACTCCAGCCTGAGCGACAGAGTGAGTCTGTCTCAAAATAAATAAATAAATAAATAAATAAATAAATAAATAAATAAATAATAAAATAAAGTACCATTTAGAACTCCAAAAAATATAAAATAAAATATTTTGAATATTACAGAAGGTTTATATAAACAGAGATAAATACTATGGAAAATTCAACACAATGAAGATGTCAGTTCTGCCCAAACTAATCTTTAGTCTTAATGCAATACATGTCAAAATCCCAAAATCCCATGTATTTTTGTAGACATATAGAAACAAAATCTAAACTATATAAGGAAAAGAAAAGGAATTAGACTAGTGACAATAACTTTGAAATACAACAGTGTTTGAAAATAAGCATTACACAATTTTAAGAACATTTAGTATTAAACCTACAGTCAACAAAAATTGTATATTTGCAAACAGATAGATAGGCACGTAGATGAATGGACCAGAATAGAATCCAGAAAGAGACCAACACAATTATGACTTTTTAATAGCGCTCCGTTTATTCTCACCCCACTGGGCTATGAAGCACATCTTCAGTGTTGTCCAACTTGTCATCTGTCAAGAGTCCAGAACTGGCACGTCTCTAGTTAATGTCTCTAAAAATGGTCCTGAGGGATAATTTTATATCCTCAACAGCCTAAGGTTAACACTCAGATGATCCAGAACTTCCTATGTGATTTGTAGAGGTAACTCAGAGTGCAGAAAGAATCTTCAATGTAATGGCCTAAGGTTGGAGATAATGAGATTCAAATTTGAGAAACCTCATGAATAAAGACTCCATTGGGGGTGGGATATATCAGTAGCAGTTCCCATCACAATGCTCCCATGTTAGGCAAAAGGTGTTGCCTTTTGTCATATTAGCACAGGACACATACTGATATAGTTGCATGAAGCATATCTTAGCATTGTGTGTTAGTCTGCTCTCACACAGCTAATAAAGACATAACTAAGACTGAGTAATTTATAAAGAAAAGAGGTTAGATTGATTCATAGTTCCACATGGCTGGGGAAGCCTCACAATAATGGCAGAATGCAAATGAGTAGCAAAGTCACATCTTACATGGTGGCAGAAAAGAGAGCTTGTTTAGGGGAACTCCCATTTATGAAACCATCAGATCTTGTGAGACTTATTCACTGCCACAAGAATAGTATGGGAGGAAACTTCCCCCATGATTCAATTGTCTCCCACCGGGTCCCTCCCATGATACATGGGCATTATGGGAGCTACAATTCAAGATGTGATTTGGGTGGGGACACAGTCAAACCATATCATTCTGCCCCTAGTTTCCCCAAAATATCATGTCCTCACATTTCAAAACCAATTATGTCTTTCCACCAGTCCTCCAAAGTCATAACCCATTTCATCATTAACTCAGAAGTTCACAGTCCAAAGTCTCTTCTGAGACAGGGCAAGTCCCTTCTGCCTATGAGCATGTAAAGTGAAAAGCAAGTTAATTACTTCCTAGATATAATGGGGGTAAGGCATTGAGTCAATACAAGATAAATTGGCCAAAACGAAGGGGCTAAAGGCTCCACACAAGTCTGAAATCCAGTGGGGCAGTCAAATATTAAAGCCCCAAAATGATCTCCTTTTATACCATGCCTCACATCCAGGGCACACTGATGCAAGAGGTGGGCTTCCATAGCCTTGGGTAGCTCTGTCTCTGTGGCTTTGCAGGCCAGAGCTCCCCTCCTGGCTGCTTTCACTGGCTGGCATTGAGTGTCTGTGGCTTTTCCAGGCACACAGTGCAAGCTGTCAGTGGATCTACCATTCTTGGGTCTGGAGGACAGTGGTTCTCTTCTCACAGCTCCACTAGGCAGTGCCCTAGTGGGGACTCTGTGTGGAAGCTCCAACCCCACATTTCTCTTCTACAGTACCCTAGGAGAGGTTCTCCATTAGGGCCCCACCCCTGCCGCAAACTTCTGCCTAGACATCCAGGTGTTTCCATACATCCTCTGAAATCCAGGCGGGGGTTCCCTAACCTCAGTTCTTGACTTCCGTGCACCTGCAGGCTCAATATCATATGGAAGCTGCCAAGGCTTGGGGCTTACACCATTTGAAGCCATGGCCTGAGCTGTATCTCAGCCCCTTTTAGCTATGGCTGAAGCAGCTGTGATGTAGGCACCAAGTCCTTAGGCTGCACAGACCAGGCAGACCCTGGAACTTGTCCACGAAACCATTTTTTTTTTTTCTCCTAGGCCTCTCAGTCTGTGAAGAGAGGGCCTGGTATGAAGTTCTCTGACATGCCCTGGAGACATTTTCCCCATTGTCTTGGTGATTAACATTAGGTTCCTTGCTACTTATGCAGATTTCTGCAGCCTGGTTGTATTTCTCCTCAGAAAATGGGTTTTTCTTTTATATCACATCATCAGCCTGTAAATTTTTCTTACTTTTATGCTCTACTTCCCTTGTAAACATAAGTTACAATTCCAAACCATATATTTGTGAATATATGTAACTGAATACTTTTAACAGCACCCAAGTCACATTTTGAATGCTTTGCTGCTTAGAAATTTCTTTTGCCAAATGCCCCAAATCATATCTCTTAAGTTCTAATTTCCACAAGTCTCTAGGGTAGGGACAAAATGCCAGAAGTCTTTTTGCTAAAGCATAACAAGAGTCACCTTTGCTCCAGTTTCCAACAAGTTCCTCATCTCCATCTGAGACCACTTTAGCCTGGGTTTCATTGTCCATATCATTATCAGCATTTTGGCCTAAGCCATTCAGCACACCTCTTGAGAGTCCCAAAATTTCCCAGTTTCCTGTCTTCTTTTGAGTCCTCCAAACTGTTCCAACCTCTGCCTGTTACCCAATTCCAAACTTGCTTCCCCATTTTTGGGTATCTTTACAGCAGCACTCCAGTCTACAGGAACCAATTTACTATATTAAACTGGTATCATGCTGCTAATAAGGACATACCCAAGACTGGGTAATTTACATAGGAAAAAAATTTAATTGACTGACAGTTCCACATGGGTGGGGAGGCTTCACAATCATGGTGGACAGCGAATGAGGAGCAAGATCACATCTTACATGGCAGTCTGCAAGAAAGCTTGTGCAGGGATACTCCATTTATAAAACCAACAGATTTCATGAGACTTATTCACTACCATGAGAACAGTATGGGGGAAATCGCCCCCATGATTCAATTATCTCCCACCAGTCTCTCCCACGACATTTGGGGATTATGGGAGCTACAATTCAAAATGATACTTGGGTGGGGACACAGACAAACCATGTCAGAGAGGCCAATGAAGACTCTGAAAACACTAAACAAAAAAAGTAGATTATTCACACCTCTCCTCTCTCCCTGTATAATCTACACACATTTTCTCATGAAAAATTGCTACCTGGGAACCTGACCAGTGAGGAGCAAAGGGAGAAGATCTTTTAAAGCTAAAAGAATATCATCGAGAAGTTTGAATTTTGTATTTATGTTTTCTCAACTCCTGTTTGAATTAGAGTTGCAAGGAATCAGAAAATATGATGCTATTATCATATGCCTGCTGCATAATATTTACAATCCATTTCTTATAAATGACGCTCCACTAGAGAAGGTTAATAAGAAATTAAAGGCAGTATTTCTTCAGGTTAAATTAACTATATATTCTACATATATTTAGGTAGTAGCCTATTGTATTATGTTTAAAAATTCTCATAATAACAATAAAACAAATCAAACAAACACAACTTATTTTAAGAGTGCCTTTGTCTTATTAAATGATTTATTGATTATACAGTGTTTATTAACTTAGTTGTGTTTCAAATGAATTGAAAAAACAATTATTATTTGGACAGTATGAATGCTATTAGTTTATCCTATATATATAACAGTTGCGTACATCTTTTGTCCCACTTTCTGAAACTTAAAAATCAGAAAAACATTTCAGGTAAAAAAAAAAATCTAACATTTCCATAATAATCAAATTAAATAATCCATTTAAAATGTGCTTGTAAATTGAAATGTATTTGTACCTTAACACCAGAACTATCTTCATTGGCTCATACCACAGATCACCACCAGATGGTGGTAGAAGACTGACTGATACTTTCAATATTATCAATGGGCAAGACATACGTGCTTGGCAGTTTTAAGCTTTTGCTTTTTTCAGTCTTCTTTTCCACATACAAATAATTTCTTAATTCTTTACTATTACAGCTTTATTCTATGTATAGAACTGAGGCTGTTGGGACCTGAGGGTTGCTAGGATTATACCCATCTAAATTTAAGACAATGGAACTCTCAGGAAGGAGATTAAAAGGTTAGGGAAACATTTATTAAATTTCTTACTTTCAAATAATTTTAGAAAAATATATATTTTTCTATATATAAATGCTATATTTACATATTCTGTAGATTCTTTATACTATGTACATATATATTGTACATGTATTATATTGTAACATGTATAATACAACTGTTCATAAAAAGAATGAAAAACATCTACTGTGTAAAACCTACTACTTCAGCGTGTACATGATAAGAAGTTTGGAATTCTTTTAATGTTCTATTATTGTTTCAATACCTAGCACCACAAAAATACTAGAGTCTTACTTTCAAAAAATATAATTGACCTTGTGGTACTTTCGTATTGCACAACACACAAGTGTGGCTTTGTATATACACAGGGAAGACACACGACGGAAAATAAAGTAAGAGTCAGGCTAATCTTTCATGGTAGAACATTGTCCACACTAAAAATGAATTTCATATTTTTTAACTCTTCCAATCTCTTTGAATTATTTCTCAATTTGACGCATGACCTAAAATTCTTAATCCATTAACTCCACATTAATTTTAATTTTTTCACAGATATGTTCATACAGAATTTTAAATGTTTGAAATTCCTGTGTAATGTGAAATCTAATCTTCATGAGAGGTATTTTTTTCATTTTCCAGTAAAAATTCCTTAAAATGTGTTTTTATATTATTTTCAAGAATAAAATAAAATGTATAACAAAAAATATTTTTTGTTATTTTAGGATTCCTAATACATTCTAGAGTAAAGGATTATTTTTGTTCTTTTGCTCTTCTATTAAATACTTTAACAAAATCACATCTTTAACATTTTTATCACAGATTTTAATGTTTTTTCTTTTTTTTTTTGAGACGGAGTCTCGTTCTGTCACCCAGGCTGGAGTGCAGTGGCCAGATCTCAGCTCACTGCAAGCTCCGCCTCCTGGGTTCACGCCATTCTCCTGCCTCAGCCTCCAGAGTAGCTGGGACTACAGGCATCCGCCACCACGCCCGGCTAGTTTTTTGTATTTTTTTTAGTAGAGACGGGGTTTCACCGTGTTAGCCAGGATGGTCTCGATCTCCTGACCTCGTGATCCGCCCGTGTTGGCCTCCCAAAGTGCTGGAATTACAGGCTTGAGCCACCGCGCCCGGCCTAAATGTTTTTTCATGTTTTCCATAAACAAGCATATTCACAAACCTATTCACTTCAGCCAAAGGTCACCTAAAATAAAAGTTGTGGCATGACGTGATTAAAAAATAGGATGTATTTTGAGAGTTTAGTAGTATATGATTTAACAAATGAAAATAATTTATGCATTTATATGACTCTCCTGATAAATATTGCATTTGATTTTAATAAGAATGTGTCTCAATTTATTTTATCTCAAATTAACAAGTGGAAAAACATGCTTTTTTTTTTTTTTTTTT
>NC_037685.1:9560865-9647420 GCF_003255815.1 Theropithecus gelada | reverse complement strand
TTTTTTTTTTTTTTTTTTTTTTTTTTTTTTTTTTTTTTTTTTTTGAGGCAGAGTCTCGCTCTGTCGCCCAGGCTGGAGTGCAGTGGCGCGATCTCGGCTCACTGCAAGCTCCGCCTCCCGGGTTCACGCCATTCTCCTGCCTCAGCCTCCTGAGTAGCTGGGACTACAGGCGCCCGCCGCCTCGCCCGGCTAATTTTTTGCATTTTTAGTAGAGACGGGGTTTCACCGTGTTAGCCAGGATGGTCTCGATCTCCTGACCTCGTGATCCGCCCGCCTCGGCCTCCCAAAGTGCTGGGATTACAGGCGTGAGCCACCGCGCCCGGCCAAAAACATGCTTTTATCATTAATAGACATTGTTCTACATTTCTGAGAAAAACTTCAAGAAAGCAATAGATACTAATATATAATATTACATTTTAAATGCTTTTGTTTTGGTAGTTAACTCACTGAGGACTTGACAGAAATATTGCACACAATGATCTAGGTAAAATGAGATGGGTTTTGATTGAGTTAGTTCTTATTGCATAAATGTGGAATACAAGTTACTAAAATTTGACAATATCAATCATATATAATTCTTATTTTATTTTCCTTTATTCTATTTTGGCTTCTTCTGTCACTACCTTCAGATACTTTCAAGACAACACAATGTTTATTTCAGTTTCTGCAGTAATGCCCTGTGGACATTTCAAAACTTGAATGATCAGCCTAAAAGGCAGACTACTGGGCTTACTCAAGTTCATTTTTAAATACTTGGTTTTAAAAAATGTAATAGTTATTATTCCTCTTTTTTCTCTAAAATATTATATAGGGAAAAAGCTAAGTCTGTATATCTGTTGGGCAGCAATCAGCTTAGAGCTGAGGGTTGGCTGAGCTGTTTAGACTGAGTGTGTATGTCCAGTTCCTCAAAGTTTATATCCTTACCTTTTGGATTCCTAAAAAATTGTTCTTAAATGTCGGTTATCATTTATTATCACATTACTGCTGTTGTCTTTGCTAGAATTGTGAATTCTTTTTTATGTCATTGTGTCTCTCTCAAAGATGAAAAATAAAAGCTGGTCAAGAAACGCGGCAAGAAATATGCGATAAAGTGTATAAACTGGTATGAGTGAACATTCTTTCTTTGCATTTAGTTAATAACTCTTAAGCTCCTGTAGGAACAGAAATTTGTTACTTCCATTTGAAACCTGTCCAAAATAATACTATGCCTTAAAATTGACCTGTTCCAAGAAAATTTATATGGCTACATTTTCATCACCAAAAAATACTATGTAACAAATAGTTCCTAAATTGTTGCTGGATAACTCTGGCATTACCAGAATACTTCTGTATGCCTATAGGAATTCTTGGACATCTATCTTTCTTCTTTGTTATTTCAGGTAACATACATTTTTTTAAGCAGTAGCTTTTTGGAATAAATTGTGATCAGCTTTCTATAGTTACAACTATAATGGAAGATTTCAGATAAATAGCAGGCAGATGAGCTGTCTTGTTAAAAAAAAAAAAATGATGCTTTCTCATTGCATTCAAGATATTCCAAGCAATTTTGAATAAAAAACAGGATTCTTTATCTCAGTTTATCGCTTCAGATTTTCAGAAACTACCTCTCTTAAGCATTCTGAGCTTTAGCCACAGAAAAGTACTAAATAATCCTGTCATGTCATATGCATATATTACCTCCAATAATTTTTTCTCTTATTCTTGAATTCAGGAACACTTCTGAATTTCCATCAATTTTTCAAAATCTTGTTCAATGGTTATATTTCTCAAAAGTTGTTGGTCCCTAGCTTTCAAAGATTAGCTATTTTCATATTATTTTCTTCCTAATTCTAATTAGAAAACTTTTTGTAATATAATTACTTATTAAAATATCAATTACACATTTAATTCATAATTTCATAGCACTGAATACAATATATGGCACATAGTAGAGTTTAATAAATTTGAGCCTTATTAAAATAATACAAAGATAAAATTTAAATATCAAAGTAGATGTGAAAAAGAGAAAAGTTTAAGTATATATGTTAAATCCAAATTCTCAAATTTTCTGCTCCTGTTGGAGGTACAGACTCTGGAGCCTAACTGCCTCGGTATAAATATTGATCACTTTGTAGCTGTATTCTCCAAGTCAGGTTTCTTAACACTATGTCTTTTTCCATCATTGTTGAAATGAGGATGGCAATAGTTTTTATTTTAGGATTGTAATCAGGGTTAAAGAAGTCAATATATACAAGGGCTTAGAACAATGCCTAGCAATAATGCATACTCCGTAAGTATTTATTATAATTAATCTTATTGAAAAGCCAACATTTTGAAGCACTAAACACTTTTTTCTGACCACTTAAAATATTAATACAGACATTTAAAAATATGGTTTCATGAATGTTCTGGTACACAAAACGGGATATTTAAAAAGAAAAGAACTATCTTGAAATAATAATAATAAAAATGAACAAGCTATTATGCAGGCCACAACTTGGTTGAATTTTAAAGAAATTGTGCTGAGTGATAAAAACCAGTCTTAATAGATTGAATACAGTATTATTCTATTCGTTATAATATTATAGTAATGGAGAACAGATCAATGGATACTAGGCTTAATGAAGTGAGTGGGATGGGGAATGGTTATAAAAAGGCAGCGTATGGATCCTCCTGGTGATAGAACAGTTCTGTATCTTGAATGTAGTGTTGGCTACACATGCATGGACCTAAATTTGATTAAAATGCACAGAAATAAATGTACACACACTCTCTCTCTCACACACACACACACACACACACACACACTAAACATAATGAGAATAACTTGGAGAAGCAAATTTGAAAATGATACAAATGTAATCAGAGATGTCCTTACAATGACCATGCATATATCAACTACATGAATGAAAAGAATGCTAACTTCAACAAAAACTTGGAAAGATTCTGTGGGAAATACACTTAAATTTAACAAATCTCGCAAAGAGAAACAGCTGTTTGATTTGCTTCAGGAATTACTTTCACTGCCAAATTGTACCAGGAAACCTGACTCTGTCTATACCTTTCTACTTGAAAACAAGTGCTCAGTGAATATCTGAGCATTTCATGCTAATATATTTCTTATTCCCTTGTTTTAGAAAATGTCATGTCATGTCTTTCTGTGGATAAAGAGAAGACATAAAAATAAGTATAAGTAAGGCTTGGGAAATTTTAAAAAGTTTGGCTGCTTGAATCAATACCAGCATCCTGGTTGTAATATTATACCAAGTTTTGCAAGATATTATCTTTAACAAAACTGGGTAAAGCATACGTGAGTTCACTCTATATATTAATTTTACATCTGCATGTGAATCTATAATGATCACAAAATGTAACATTTAATTAAAATTTATTAAGGATCAGGCTCATGATTGGTTCCAAAATGTTTCAGTAATAGTTAAACGTCTATTTCTATTTAGGGATTAAATTAGGTAGTTACATGTACTATAAAAGAGTAGGATCAAATGTTGATCATATTACCATCTCCTTTTGTTTTTTTGCATTTCATGAACAATAAAGAACAGAAAAAGTAAACTTAATGGTATTTATATATTTCATAAAAACTTATTAATTAAGCAGCCCATATTTATTATAATATTAATTAATTCAAATCTGGAATGATAATCTTTTCTTAATGGTTATCTAGCTGATTAATTCTTTTTACATGTACTTTCATATAAGAAATCCTCATCTTTGAAGATTAAACCCTCATCTTTGAAGATTAAATATTTTCCCCACCTTTCACATTTGAGGTGAGGAATATCTAACAAAATCTAATGCCAGGCAATTTCTTCGTAGTACTGACCAGACAATTATTAACAACTTAGAAAAAACAAAAGATTTATCTGGAAAAGGAGAGATTTATTACTAACATTGTTTGAAACTACCAAGCCATAGTGAAAATACAAAGCAGTTCAGCTTTTAGATGATTTGATTGCTATTTCTGAACTCTGGATGGATAATGGAATAAAGACCCTCCCCCAACACCCCACGTTCACTGTCTACCCTTTCTCACCCCTCATTAGGCCTTGGTCTTTAACAATGTTTCTCACTTCCTTACCTGCCCTTAGCATGGTATATGAATCCTAGACCAAAACAGAAATCATATCTATCCTAGAGTCAGCCCAATCATGTTGTAGAATTCAGAAAAGGCATAAAAAATCTAGCAACTTCCTGGGATATGTCAGAAGAGGTGACTGAAGGAGATGGCCATGGAAAGACAAGACAATAATATAAAGAGTTAAATAAAAAGATGTTAAAAGTTACCTGATAAGGTAACAAGATCACAGGCCATTTTATCTGCACCTTTCAGAGGGTTACTAGCCTTAGATTTTTGAGCACTACATATATTTTGCATACTGGACTTGGGGAGGTTAAATGACACACCTGAATTCATATTGGAATTCATATTGAATGAATTGCAGACCAAAAACTTAGACTCAAGTCACTTGTTGACTCATCGACGCACAGCATATTTAGTGCATAGAACTTACACCTTGTAAATAAATACCATCTTTAAGTTTCATATAGTTTGCACATGATAAAACAGAATCAGAAAAATCAGGGAAAAAACCACTTTATGAATTAATGTATTTTACTGTTGTTTTAGTTACTTTTATAAGCACGTACTATCAATAACTGGAGAAAGGGAAGCCCACCTACCTTTTTTGTTCCTAATCTTATTGTACAGCACATCAAGTCAAGGCCCATTACCTTCCCTGGAGTGCAGTGGATTATCTTCTAAGCAAGCTCACACTTGGACATTTTACCCTTTGACCTCCTGCATCTCACTGATCTGGGTACCATACCAGAGACTTTCCTATAAAAAAGGTTTAAGGATTTTAAGATCCATAGTGACATAAATTAAATGAGAGCTGTCTCTGTGGAACAGTAAAACAAAAGCCATTTAACTCTTACATTTACTGACCTTTTGCTCCTGCATTTGCAAAGAAAGTACTACTCAATCAGGTTCCTGGCTTCCATGAAACTGTTGAAATGGGCCCGCTAAAGCTTTTAGTATTTTATTAGAACATTTTGCTACCTATTGTTTGTATCCATCTCTCAAGGGGTGAGAATTTGTTTATGAGTGATTTTTAGAAGTGTGTATATAAATATGTTTTTTTCCAGTTTTAGTTTTCTTCAAAGTGGTTTTATTTTCCCTTGGTCTTGATGATAGTACATTAAGTTCTACTTGCAAGAGGAAAGGTATTTGTATACTTAGATTGGAAACAATATTTCTGACGTTAAATAAAATTCCAAGAAGAAGTTGACTTACCTTTATTGATATAAAATATTAAAGCATTTATTTTCAAGTATTAAACTTGAAACAAGGTCACAGGATTCCAGGTAAGGTCACTTGAGGTTGATTTGGTTTAGAAAAATATGTGGTAAAGAAATGCATCTTGGGATAGCCTGCCCCCATGATCAAATTTTTAGTCATTAAAACAAATGTTTTCAGACTCTTGATATTTTTATAAGAATGTGAGCAGAACTGACAAATAGAATAAAACCTTAATGCAAAATTTTATAAATAATTTTTAAAGAAAAGTATGTATACCAATGTGTTAAAAACATTTTAAATATTAGATTGCAAACACCATGAAAGCAAATTAAACTTTTGTAAGGTCATTTGGTGTTATTGTCTACCATGATTGAATGGCCATACCCCTAGTTCAGATAACCAACTTAAAAAACTTCATGAACGGTATAGGTTTCTGCAAGACGATGCCAGATTTTTTAAATCATTTTTTCTAGATCCATTATTTCTCTCTCAAAGTGACATATATTACCTAGTGCATAACTAAATACTAATCTTCAGTACAACAATACAAACTAGAGCATGTATATAGCTCCATGTCACAAAATAAATTATTAATGTAGTCAAATTCAGAAAGGCTCATTTGATTTATAGATAGATCTTAGAGAAATAATTGCATATGCTTTTGTTTTGTTTTATTTTCTCCCAAATTGGACACTCTGCTATTCTGTAAACATTTAATAAACATTTAATATAATACAATATTAAAGATGGCAATTTTAAGAAAAAAAAACCTGGTAAACTTTTCTAATTTTTCTCATTGCTTGTGTTATGCTATTTTTCAGTAAATATATTAAAATCACATGATTATTGCTGACACTATTCAGTGAAGTTGGCATATATAACACAATTGTTTCCTATGTTGATCTTCATTTATTCTTCCATTTACTCTTCCATTAATTCATTCAGCACCTATATCTTGGGTAATTTCTGTGATTCACAACTAGTGCTGAACACTGTTGAAACACACAAAAAAGTATAGGCTATCAGGGTCTATTTTTTTCATGGAGCTTGTCTTTTTTTCATGTTGCTGTAATGGAATACCTGAGATTGGGTAATGTACAAATAAATTAGGTTTATTTGGCTTATGATTTTGGTGGATGGCAAGTCCAAGATTGGGCACCTGCATCTGGTGAGGGCCTCATGTTGCTTGCACTCATGGTGGAAAGCAGAAGGACAATGGGTGAGTGCAAAGAAATCACACGGTGAGAAAGAAAGCAAAGAAAGAAAAAGCCAAGGAAGCCTTTTTTTAACCTACACTGGAGGAAACCAATCCTTTGGTTCCAGTCCTCTTGGAACCTTCTTTAGAACCAATCCTCTTGCTTTCTGTGAAACCAAGAACTCACTCACCCTCTCTGGAAGGCATTAGTCTATTCAAGAGGGATCTACTTCATGATCCAAACACTTCCCATGGGGCCCTGCCTCCCAACACTACCACATTGGTAATCAAATTTTAATATGAATTTTTGAGACGCCAAACAATATTCAAGCCATAGCCAAACTCATAACACTCAAGTGTTAGCAAAGCAAACAAGCAAGTGCTTTGCTACATATGAAAAATTCGATGGTGCTTTAAAACAAATAGGCAAAATGACCGTAGAGGATCAAAAAAAGCTGACAAAAGGATTTGGCAGCTAAATTGGCACCTGTATGAGAAACAGGATTTTAGATGGTCAAAAGTGAGAAGGGTGTTTCTGGTAGAAACAAACCAACAAACAAAAACAAAAAGGCAAGAGGGAGGAAGCAGAGGAGGGCAACTGATAAATATGGCTTAAGAGTTTTTACAAAAGGAGTGGTAAAGGCAATGACCAGGGGCCAGATCATAATTGGCTCATCTAAATTTTGATCTATTGAAGAAAGGAGTAATCGAATATGCAGGAATTGAATGGAACATGTCCAAATAACAGATTAAAATGTAGAATTATTCTATTCAGATAACAGATAAAAATGTAGAATGAAATTATTTGTGTTTATACTACACACATAGTATTTTGGATATCATATTGAAATTTAGAGAACACGTATCTGTCCATCATTCTTTGTCAGAAAAAATAATTCTTTCAGGACCCTGGATCTAGGTTGATTTTTGAAAGTAAAAAGTTACATTTAAAAGTGCAGAGTGAAAGATAGAAACAATAGATGAAAATTCAGAAAAAGAGCTGGGCATGCTAATATCAAGATCAGTAACTTTATTTCATATTTTTAATACAATTATTTTCTTCTGCCAACAAAAAGACAATTACAAAAGTGGCCTTTTCTATCTCCTGATTTCTGTTTTCACTGTGAACTCTACATTTCCATTTTCATAGGCACAGAGCGAAATATATATCCCTATCTATATATGGCTATATATGTATAAATAGATATGGATGTGTGCAGAATTCTATAGCAATATATGATTCAGAAAGGACTGATAAGAAACAAAATATTAGAGAGGTATTTAAATTGTTTTGAGGAATAAAATATTGTAATTTTAAACACATTGATTTAGAAACTAAGTTTATTTTCTGAAGTTTATTTACAATGATAAATCCAGCATCAATGACAGTTCAGTGTATACTATCAGAAGGCTGTCTTTATAAAGGTTTTAGAGTTTCTGTGTTTTATGACTTACAACTATTAATCAGGGTTATTTTCAGGTTTTTTTTTTTTGTTTTTTTTTTTTGATGGGGTTTTTAACTCAAGGCTGCTTCTAACCTCTGTTTTCAAGACAACTGAAATTAGGCAATTAACAACATTAGTGTATTGATGGTCTTGTCTGTAGGAATGGTAATAGGCTTCAGAAGATTAATAGCATGGGTATAGTTTCATAATGGAACATCTGCAGAATAACCATTAGGCATATTTTTCATGGTGATTTTTATTGCGGCACCTATAACAGAATTCATGATATTCAGCTAATAATGTAAACTCACCAAATACGTATGTGAAAACCTTGTTCCCCCATGGATACATGCTATAGAATGAGGGCATTAGTACTTGGGTTATGAATAATTCAAACATAACATAATTGACCAATAACATTACAAATTCAATTCACCTGTATTGTGCCTTGAGCTGAATATTAAACAAAAACCAATAAATTTAACTAGCTAATTAATATTTTCCATCAATAAGAAAATTTCATACACACATTTATTCATTATAAATACTAACTGAAACAATTTTTTTTAAGTTTTCTGATTATTTTAAGAAAGGAAATACACTTGCAAAGTGAATTATATTTTTCTTTTTAAATTAGGAATATACATAATAGCCACATTAATTATAAACATATATGCAGCTCATACGATCCTTTCAAGCTCAATAGGGTACAATAATGCACAGTAACAGGAAACATGAAGAAGCAAATCCTCCATTTCTGTCTATCCAAGTAATGTCTGATGAATCCATTGCATATATCCATCTTAGTTGAAAGGTCTTCCTTTTACCTACACCCATTTTTTTCTCCATTTCAGATCCATATGGGAAACTTATTCAAAACAAGCAGAGAAAAATGAGTGTGTGAGTACAGTCTCCTGTATGAACACAAATTATTGTTTTTGGCTTTCATCTTGCCTTGTGTTCACATTTGTCCCCAGAGGAAATATGTACCATTTGCCAGTACCTTCTTAATGTTCCTGGTAGAGTAATAAAAGGCATCATTTAGAAGGACATATTTAAGCTGAGTCAAGCTCAGCAATGACAGGTCAAGAATCATGAAGTAATTGGGAATTTTGTGAGGATGATGAGAAGTTCAGTGTCATGGGGTGATTCCATGAATTGTAAATTAAAGACAGGATGGTGATAGGGCAAGAGTTTACGATAAAGAGTTTATCTGAGTTTAGGTTATAAGCATTGCTGTTCTCCACATTAATGTGATTTGATATTAACCTGGAGATAATGAAAATAATTAAAAGACAGAGCATTACCCATTCTGGTGGCTATGTGAATAGCAGCTTAGTTGAGAAAGGATCACCAGAAAAATTTTAGGAGGCTACAATCACTACACGATTGTAAATAGGAGATGATGAAGGACAATGAAGGCCTAATAAATAGGGACAAAGACATAAATAAATAAGGATTGAGAAATTTGAAAACTCTAACTGAGGTAGATTAGACAGATTTGATAATAGACAGTGCAAAATAGCAGGGAGTGAATGGAGAGTCTAAAATGGTGCCCAATTTTCCAGTTTCGGAGACAGGGAAGTGATTACTCTATTACAACAGCAATTAAAAATTGAAGCAAATGCTTACCTGTGAGAAAAAAAAGTTTGACTTTTGATTTCAGTTTGAAATCCCTATATATTTAAGTAAATAGGATCACTTGATCCTATATGGAAACAAAATTTGGAAAGAAAATTTGAAGCTCAAGATAATAATCATAACAATGGGAACAGATTACATCATCTGGGGAGAAACAATAAAGGGAAAACAGAGGAGTGGAAAATCTCAGCTTAAAGGAAGAGGTATTTTTGTTTTCTGTTTCTACCAAAAATGGCATTGGAAATTTGATAGTGATTGCATTTAATCTGTAAATTGCTTTAGAATATTTTAGCAATTAATTCTTCCAGTTCACACATATGGAATTTCTTTCCATTGACTTGTGTCTTCTTCAATTGCTTTCATCGATGTTTATTGTTTTTAGTGAAAAGATTGTCACTTCCTTTGCTAAATTTATTCCTAAGTACTTTATTTTTTGATGGTATTATAAATGGAACTGTTTTCTTGATTTCTTTTTCACATAGATTTTTATTTATGTGAAGAAATAATGCTTTTTGTATGTTGTACCCCATAATTTTACTGAATCCATACTTCTAACAGCTTTTTAGTGAAGTATTTAGGGTTTTTTACATAGAGGATCTCTGACATCTGCAAACAGGTATAACTTTACTTCTTTCTTCTGACTTGGATCCTTTTATTTATTTTTCTTGTCTCATTGTTTTTGTTAGTACTGGAAGAACTGTGTTAAATACAAATGGTGAAAGTGGGCATTTTTACTTTGTACCAGCTCTTAGAGGATAAATTTTTGTTTTTTTCCCATTGTTTATGGTATGAACTATGAGCTTTTTATAAATGACTACTTTCGTGTTGAGAAAATATTGTTCTATACCTACCTAATTTGTTGAGAGTTTTTATCATGAAAATATGTTGACCTCTGTACAATGTGTTTTTTCCTGCATCTGTTTAGAAGATCATGTATTTTATACATTATATTTCTTTAGTGTGATACATCACATTGAAGGCTTTGCCTGTAAAACATTAAATCCTGCATCCTAGAGAAAATAATGAATAGCCAAAACCATCTTGAGAAAGAAAAACAAAGTTGGAGACATCATATTCTTTATTTCAAATTATTAAAAGTAATAGTAATAAAAACAGGCACACAGATCATTAAAACAGAGTAGAGAACCCAGAAGTAAACCCAAGCAGTAATTTTTTACAAAGTCACAAAGAAGGCACATTGCGGAAAGGACGATATATTTCAGGGTTAGAAAAATTGAATACCTAAATGCAAAATAATAAAACTGGACCCTTATACCATACATAAAAATCCTCTCAAAATGAATTAAAGACCTAAATGTAAGATGTGAAACCATAACCTTCTAGCTGACATAGGGGAAAAGCTCCCTGGTATTGGTATTGGCCATGATTGTATAGCTATCTCACCAAAAGCACAGGCAATAAAAGCAAATAAATAAACAAATAAATAAATAAATAACTGGAACTATGTCAAACTAGAAAGCTTCTTCACAGCAAAGGAAATAGTCAACAAACTGAGAAGCCAACAGATTTGGAGAAAACGATATGTGAACCACATATCAAATAAGGATATAATATCTAAAATATATAAGAAACTCATAAGTCAAAAGCAAAAACACAATTACGAAATGGGCAAATGACCTAAATAAATATTTTCTAAACAAAGCATGAAACATATCCAACAGGTGTATTAAATGGTGCTCTAAATCAGTAATCATCTGGGAAATATACATCAAAACCACAATGAGACATCAACTCACATATATTAGAACGGCTGTGATCAAAAAGACACGAGATAAGTATTAGCAAGGGTGTAAGAAAATAGACAAAATTTGTCCTTTGCACACTGTTGGTGGCAATGTAGACTGTTGCAGCCATTGTGGAAAACAATATAAAGATTCCTTAATCAATTAGAAGTAACACTGCCATATAATTCAGCAATCTCACTTATGGATATATACCCAAGAAAATGAAATTATCACCTTGTAAACATATCTGCACCCTTATATTCATTGCAATATTATTAATAATATCTCAGCTATGGGGAAAAATCTGTATCTACCAGCAGAGGAATGGATAAAAAAAAATTGTGATATACATATACAATGAAATACTTTCAGCCTTTTAAAAGGAGATCCTGCCATTTTTGACAACACAGATGAACCTAAAGAACATTATGCTAAGTGAAATAATCTAGGCACAGAAAGACAAATATTGCATGATCTCATTTGTATGTGGAATTAAAAAAATAAACAAAACAAACCCAAAATAAACAAACAAAGCAAAACTTGAATACATAGAAACAGAGTACAACAGTGGTTACTAGGGTCTGTGGGTGATGGGGAAGAAATGAAGAGATGGAGGTTAAAGGCCACAGAGTTACAATTATGTGGAATTAGTACATCTAGAGTTTTAGTGTACAGCATGAAGTCTGTCATCAATAGTACTGCAATGTGGAAGGGCGCAGTAGCTCATGCCTGTAATCCCAGCACTTTGGGAGGCCAAGGTAGGTGGATCACTTGAGGCCAAGAGTTCAAGACCAGCCTGGCCAACATAGAGAAACTCCATCTCTATTAAAAATACAAAATTTGTTGGGCGTAGTGGCCTGCAATCCCAGCTACTCAGCTAGCTGAAGCATGAGAATCACTTCAACCTGGGAGATGAAGGTTACAGTGAGCAGAGATCACGCCACCACACTCCAGCCATAGGAGACAGACCCTGTCTCAAAAAACAAACAAAAAAAGGATGAGTTCATGTCCTTTGTAAGGACATGGATGCAGCTGGAAACCATCATTCTCAGTAAGCTATTGAAAATGTGGCACATATACACCATGGAATACTATGCAGCCATCAAAAAGGATGAGTTTGTGTCCTTTGTAGGGACATGGATGCAGCTGGAAACCATCATTCTCAGCAAACTATCGCAAGAACAGAAAACCAAACACCGCATGTTCTCACTCATAGGTGGGAACTGAACAATGAGATCACTTGGACACAGGAAGGGGAACATCACACACCAGGGCCTGTTGTGGGGTGGGGTGATGGGGAGGGATAGCATTAGGAGATATACCTAATGTAAATGACGAGTTAATGGGTGCAGCACACCAACATGGCACATGTATACATATGTAATCGACCTGCACGTTGTGCACATGCACCCTAGAACATAAAGTATAAAACAAAAAATGAACTAAGTAGAATAAACAAGGAAAATCACACACACACACAAAAAGAAATAAATAAGCATTATGATCATTATCCAAAACAAACAAACAAACAAACAAACAAACACATTACATTGTATACTGGCAATTTGCTAAGAGAGTAGGTGTTAGGTAGTTTTATCACAAAAATGGTAACTCTATGAAATAATCGATATGTTAATTTGCCTGACTATAGTACATGCATATCAAAACATCATGTGTATACCTTAAATATATACATAATTTTTTTATCTAATGTGTTTATTAACACATGAATAAAAATGCACAGTAGTCAAAAAGCGGAAACAACTCAAATGTATACTAACTGATGAACAGATAAATAAAATGTGATATATTTAATTTTATATGAAGTTAGGCAGAGGTAGAATATCAGCATTGGAGATCATGGTAAAATGTCAGAGATACTGGAGAAGCAAAGGAGACAAAAGCTGCATTGAGGCCAACAAAAGGTATATAAAACGATATTCAGAATTAGAGTCGGTCAGCATTGCTAGAAGGCATGAAGTCCTTTAGGATAATTAATAAAAGATAATGTTAGCCTTTGGCTATAATAATTAGCAGGCAATTAGTTATCTTAAAAAGAAAATTTTCAATAAGTGGTGATGGTAGTCATTTAGTATTTATCTAACTCACCAACGTTTAACTACTTTTGCATCAAAAAATAGAAAAATTAATTTTTCAAAGAGCTATTTTTTATTTCAAAGCAGACAATGCAAATCTACCCACTCAAATAAAGTATTTGAGGTAGTTTAGATAGACAGTGGAATAATTATTACCCTGTAAAAAATTTTATTTAAATTTACCTATTGATTGTCTAGGACAATAAAAATTAGTTAAATAATAATTAAACCTTTTGTGTATTATTGCTGATCTGATATTCATAAAGCAGGAATGACAGAAAATATAATTGGGTCATTCCCCATGTCCTTATAATATGGCAAAGCCAAGTGATTTGTATGCACATTACATCGCCTTTGAACCTTGCAAAATTATTTAGCACCTTTATCAAATTGGCACATGAATATACTATCTCAAAAGAAGCTGGACTTTAAAACAAAAAGAGAGAATCCTAAGGAATAAAAGGAATCTGCAAAATCACCTCCTCCAAATTCGCAAATATCAGGCTCCCAAAGTTTAACTTACTTAAGGTAATATATTTAATCATGAGATGGCTAAATCTAGAACCCACATGACCATCTTTCATATGCTTTTATTCCTTTCAAAAGGAATATGCAAAGCTTGGGGTACTGATCAAATATTTAATTTTGTTAAAGGTAGTTAGATAGGCATGAGCAGGGCAGGAGAGGACTCTCCTCACAACCACTAGAAATGCTGGGGGGTGATTAGGGAGTTATCTCATTGCCTCTTTAAACATGATAATTCAGTAGCCAGGGAGAGAAAATCTCCTGATGGTCCACACTTGTTAACATTAAAAATGTTAACCGAATGCATACCCCAGGGAGAAACAGCTTCCTAGGCATGCACATTAAGAGACAAAAATGGTGAAGCATGATCTTTGGGTATACTCCACCAGAAAAAGGAAGAAATCCTTAAGTGAGTATGTGTATAACTCCCTAAACATATTGCACATGTTCACTTCCCAAGGGTAAGGAGGGTTCTGCGCATACAGGCAGACCACCCTAAGAGAAGAATCATAGGAAAGAGAAAAGCTTATAAAAGTCCTAGGATAATGGTTAAACGGGGCACTTGACCTTCTCTCTTTAACCTTCACATGCCCAATTGGGTCTCTTCCAAGTGCACCTTCATTTCTTTCCTGTTCTAAGGTCTTTTTAAATAAACTTCTATTCCTGCTCTGAAACTTGCCTCGGCCTCTTTTCCTGCTTTATGCCCCTCAGTCGAATTCTTTCTTCTGATGAGGTAAGGACTGAAGTTACAATGGACCCGTATGGATATGCCACCTGTAACTCAGTGTAACTTGGATCTCTTCCACCAATAACAATTTAACATGAATCATTTTATTCCACTCATTTGCACAAATGTGTATTATTTGTCTTAAAAATGCTTTAAAGGTTTATATTAACTTTCTCAAATTACTTCCATTTTAAAAAATGCTTTAATCTCAAGATGTTATTTTAAAACAAATTTAGATTACAGGACTGATCAGTAATTAAAGATTATTGTTGGATACAATTTACTTAAACTAGTATTATAGTCATAGGATTAGCTCTATTATGCTAAGCCTTCAGATGTATGGGGCTGGAGAATTCATTAAAAAAGTTTAAGGCACAAATAACAACGCAAGGTCTCCCTAGAGTACAGTGCTTGAGTCACATGCTTCCAAGAATAGCAAGAAGACTATACAATTTGCCCACCATCCCTACCAACTCTTTTTCAATTATAAATTTGTGTTCCCATAGCATTTATGATGTCTTGAGGGGAAAACTAATACAGCTCAAGTCCATCTTAAGACATATTATAGTGAAGTAAAAGTGGCTACTGAATTAACAGACTAATAAATCATTTTCAAAACCAAGAATTTTCTCATCTCATTTCTGTTCCAGTACAACAATAGATTGTCTCCCTTGTTGTAATGAATCATTGATGCTGGAATTTCTACTTAGTAGTGTCATATTTGCTAGATGAGATCTGAGTTCAGTTGGCCATTAAGAAAGCAGGAATTAGGTTTTGCCAACCCTGTCATACTAAGCATCACCATTGTAGATGCAAGTCAATGCAGCTTAGGAATGTGAGAGTTTGGCTGATACTTGTAGACTTCAAGCCTCTTAAACAGAGAGAGGATAGGTTCTATATTTGAGGCCCAATCCTTCAAAAGTTACCAGTAAACTTTGTGAGCCCTCTTCAGAACCATACTCGGCTTTGAGATGCCCACGTCCCTGTAGACAAGATCCTAACATGATTTTGTAATCATTTCCTTCAGTTTACATACAGACACTCACCCCAGTGAAAGCTTGTGAAGTCTTGGACCAGAACTGGTCCTGTATCTACCAGTGCACAAAATCCTAAAGGTGATTTTATATTCCTCCCAAAAGACCACACAAGACAGCCAAGGAATGTATGATGTTTTTAAACTTCTTGAATCATAGAACGACTTGTCACATACATTCATCCCAGAGGTATACCTATGTAAATATAGAATAAGAAATTTTTCTCAGGAAAGGCAGTTTCTGCTTCACAGTGATTTTCCAACTCTAAACATAAAGAAAGAAAAATATAAGAAAAATAATTTTTCAACAGACATTGCTTCCAGAGTCTTCTCACCCCAGTTCTGGAGAGATGTGCAAACCCACATGCAAAAAGAAAAAGAGTAGTAGACATTGAACATCAGCAAGGTTTGTGAATAGATTCTACACAGTATCAGTGCTAGTATAAGCTTTCTTATTATGGGACTGAATCTTGGTGTATCTATTGTCTACCTTGCTGAGTAATTTCCTCTAATTCACAGCTTTGTTTTTTGATCTATGTCTTCTTTTTCCTCCAATTTGCTCAAACTAAAGTATTAGCAAAGGAATTGACTTTTTTCTCCAAATCCCCATCCCAATCTAGGAATATTTTTAAAAATACTTGAAAACATCCTAAAATGCATGAATTGAGTTGAACACTTGCACAGTTGAAGTATTAGAATCATTCAAATCTTATAATAAATTGCTTCCTTAGTCCTGCTTATTTGGAATTATATGTGTAGAATTCTGCAAATGAAGGGGAAATAGTTACTGTAAATGTTCTATTAAACCCAATTTGTTATGGATAAAATTTCCTTTCTTCTCCGTGCCTTTATTCTTATCTCTCTTGTTTTTCCTTATTTCTTCTTTTTCTACCTTCCTTTCCTTTTCATTTTGGTATTGGTTTCGTTTTTACCATCTGAGAATTTTGGCATACAATTATATTTTGTACTCAGAAGAAGAATGCAGCGGTAGAGTACTATTGTTATTATGCTGTGTTTGGGGGTTTGGAATGGTTGCAGGATATTAGCTTATCCAGGAGCAACTTTTCCCCTAGAGTTGAATTTGCATCAAAGATGGATATTAGACGAAGTCTGATGTACAAGCAGTTTATTCTGGCAGTCCTCTTACAAGCCAGAAAGCAGGAACAAGCTGGCATGGGCTAGATACATTCAGGGAGTCAGATGATTACCTGACCAGGAGGGTCTCCATCTAGAGACCATACTGAGTTTGAGAAGTTCTTCCTCCTTTTTTGTACTCTTGTTCAGCCTGGATCAGTTACCAGGTGTTCTTTCAAAAAGGGAGTTTTAAGTTATTCCTGTAAGGGTAAGCTCTGTTTTAAAGGTTCTAAGAGCTGCATCTTTGCTGAGGTGGTCTTGTCTCCTGGAAACCTCCAGATCAGGTGGCTTCATATTGCTGAGTGACACGTAGTGTTGGCCCTGTGATATGCATGAGTGAACCTTATGGCTATCATCAATCTTATAGTCACATTACCTCCGTAGTAGTAGTATCAAGATCAACACAACTATTATCCTTTTCTTTACTATGATCATTTACATCTTAACTCATGCAAAAGTTGCCTGATTTTAAATGTTAGCGTTATGTTTCCCTAGATGTTTAGTGAAAGTCTCTTTCCTAATTTATGAAAATGCTACTGTGGAATTAAAAGCCCAATGATGCAATTTAGGAAAGATCAATATCTGTATAAAATAGGAAATTAAATACACAGTGAGAATTGGTATATATGTTTTTAAACACGGTGACAGAAAAAAGGCCCTCAATATTATATGCTAGATTTTAGAAAATTAGGAGATCTAATAAATTGTATTTTGCAGGAACTTCATTTGAAATGATTCAACTTCTTCAATGTAGTAGAAATTAACTAGAATTATAGCTTGTCTTGAATTTTTATAAAATGTCTACATGATATAAGGTTAAGTTTATATGGGCTGAAGGCTGTATATTACATTGATGGATAATTTAAAATTAGAATAAAAGGTAAGTTCAAAGTATCAACTTATTTGTACTACTTTCTTTGATTCTCATGTTCACTTTAAATATATGAAATGAATTGCTAATTCAGTAATAGATGCAATCAGGCTCTAAATAAATAATTCAGATTTCCAGAAATAAGGAATTTAATTATTTCACTTACAAACTTCCCTGCTTTGAAAATATGTCATGATAGATGATGGATGAAATATATTCATAATAAAGGAAAAGCTTATCGTATTATAAAATTGTAGAAATGTATTCAAGGAAAATTATATAGTAAACATAAAGAAACTGGAAGAATATTTTATAAGTCTACTGTGCTCTGCTCAAAGATTGAAATCTATTGTGTTTTGGAAAATTCTAGATATCAATCTATCAGATTTGCATGAAATTAAATTACAAAGTATCTTTTAAAAATTAATGATGCAGTAAAAAGATTTGATTTTAGATTATAAAATGCAATTTAAAACATTAATTGAGGACTTATAGATATATACAAAAATGTAAATATTTATACATATGAAAATCAACTTTATTCACATTCTTTCAAAGACATTTCTAAGATCTATCTTTTTTTCAATTTTCTTCTATAATTTTAGAAAGTATAAGTATACTGGCTATATATATTTATACATATACAAATATAACATTAGCAAAATTAATCTAATTTTCACAGAAACAGACAAAATTTTGTTTTCATGCTACACATACAAGAAGTGAATCTTCAGTGGCAAATGGACTCAAAATTTTAATTGGGCTTATTTAATTAGAGCACTTTGTCCTTTGATGAATTTTGATACCTATTAAAATCTCCCCCAATGATAAACTTCTACTAAAAAGAAAAAAAGTTGAAAATTTCCTATGCATTATATAATAAACTTTTAAAATAGAATTTTAACAACAAGAACAACAAAAGAAATGCAAATTGCATCATTAAAACAGATATTCTGGTCTATCTGGAAAGATAGCAAGAATAACTTTTCAGCATCAATTTAGGAGACATAATTTCCCTGTCTAGTCACTAGCTTTCAGTTGCTAAATTATAAATGTCAATTAATGTTCTATGGGTGGGAAAAAAAAAACCCTCCAGAGTCACATATCTAAAGAGTTAGTGTATTTTAAATGCCACTAACATATATGGCATTAGGTGATTTTGCAGGAACTTCATTTGTAATGATTTCAATGGTGATTTATGAGATTTTGGTGCACCCATCATCTGAGCAGTATACACTGCACCCTATTTGTAGTCTTTTATCCCTCAACCCCTCTCCCACCCTTCCCCTCAAGTCCCCAAAGTCCATTGTATTATTCTTTTTTTTTTTTTTTTTTTGAGACGGAGTCTGGCTCTGTCATCCAGGCTGGAGTGCAGTGGCGGGATCTCAGCTCACTGCAAGCTCCGCCTCCCGGGTTTACGCCATTCTCCTGCCTCAGCCTCCCGAGTAGCTGGGACTACAGGTGCCCGCCACCTCGCCCGGCTAGTTTTTGTATTTTTTAGTAGAGACGGGGTTTCACTGTGTTAGCCAGGATGGTCTCGATCTCCTGACCTCGTGATTCGCCCGTCTCGGCCTCCCAAAGTGCTGGGATTACAGGCTTGAGCCACCGCGCCCGGCCATTGTATTATTCTTATTCCTTTTCATATTCATGGCTTAGCTCCCACATATCAGTGAGAACATGTGATGTTTGGTTTTCCATTCCTGAGTTACTTCACTTAGAATAATAGTCTCCAATATCATCTAGGTCACTGTGAATGCCATTAATTCATTCCTTTCTGTGGCTAAGTAGTATTCTATCATTCATATATACATATATGTATAATATATATATGATGGAATATATATCATATGATATATATGATGAAATACTACTCAGCCACAAAAGGAATGAATCAACGGCATTCACAGCGACCTAGATGATATTGGAGACTCTATCTATCTATCTATCTATCTATCCCATAGTTTTTTTATCCACTCATTGATTAATGGGCATTTGGGTTTGTTCCATAATTCTGCGATTGTGAATTGTAGTACTATGAACATGCGTGTGAAGGTATGTTTTGTGTATAATGACTTATTTTCTTCGGGGTAGATACCCAGCAGTGGGATTGGTAGTTCTACTGTTAGTTCTTTAGGGAATCTACACACTGTTTTCCATACTGTGGCTGTACTACTTTACATTCCCACCAGCAGCGTGGAAGTGTTCCCTGATCACCACATCCACGTCAACATCTACTGTTTTTTGATTATTTAATTATGTCCATTCTTGCAGGAGTAAGGTAGTATTGCATTGTGGTTTTGTTTTGCATTTCCCTGATCATTAGTGGTGTTGAGCCTTTTTTCACATGTCTGTTGGCCATTTGAATATCTTCTTTTGAGAATTGTCTATTCACATCCTTAGCCCACTTTCTGATGGAATTTATTTTTTCTTGCTGATTTGTTTGAATTTGTTTCAGATTCTGGACATTAGTCCTTTGTCAGATGTATAGATTGAGAGGATTTTCTTCCACTCTGTGTGTAAAATCTGTAAAATCTGTTTACTGTGCTGACTGTTCCTTTTGCCATGCAAAAGCTCTTTAAGTTCCCGCTATTTATCTTTGTTTTATTGCGTTTGCTTTTGGGTTCTTGGTCATGAAATCCTTGCTTAAGTCAAGGTCTAGAAGGAATTTTCCACTGTTGTCTTCTAGAATTTTTATAGTTTCAGGTCTTAGATTTAAGTCCTTAATCCATCTTGAGTTGACTTTTGTATAAGGTGAGAGATGATTATCCAGTTCATTATTCTATATGTAGCTTGCCAATTATCTTGGTACCATTAGTTGAAAAGGGTGTCCTTTCCCCACTTTATGTTTTTGTTTGCTTTGTCAAAGATCCGTTGGTTTTAAGTATTTGGGTTTATTTCTGGGTTCTCTATCATATTCCATTGGTCTATGTGCTTTTTTTTTTTTTTTCTTTGACAGAGTCTTGCTCTGTCGCCAGGCTGGAGCGCAGTGGCGTGATCTTGGCTCATCACCTCAACCTCCCAGGTTCAAGCGATTCCCCTGCCTCAGCCTCCCCAGTAGCTGGGAATAAAGCCACGCGCCACCATGCCCTGCCTAATTTTTTATATTTTAATAGAGACGGGGTTGCACCTCATGATCTGCCCGCCTTGGCCTCCCAAAATGCTGGGATTACAGGCATGAACCACTGTGCCCGGCCTATGTGCCTATTTTTATATGAGTAACATGCCATTTTGGTGACAATAACCTTATAGTGTAGTATGAAATAAGGTAATGTGACACCTCTAGATTTGTTCTTTTTGCTTAGTCTTGCTTTGGCTACTCAGGCTCTTTTTCAGTTCCACATGAATTTTAGAATTGCTTTTTCTAAATCTGCCAAGAATGATAGTGGTATTTTGATTAGGATTGCATTGAATTTGTAGATTGCTTTTGGCATTATGGTCATTTTCTTAATATTGATTCTACCCATCCATGAGTATGGGATGTATTTCCATTTGTTTGTGTCAATTACGATTTCTTTCAACAGTGTTTTTTAGGTTTCCTTGTAGAGGTCTTTAGTCACCTCGGTTAGGGGTGTGTGTGTGTGTGTGTGTGTGTGTGTGTAGATATATATATATATATATATATTTTTTTTTTTTTTTGCAGCTATTGTAGAAAGGGTTGAAGGGTTGAGTTCTTGATTTGATTCTCCACTCGGTTGCTGTTGTTGTATGGAAGAGCTACTGATTTGTGTACATTAATCTTGTATCCAGAAACTTTGCTGAATTCTTATGTCAGTTCTAGGAGCTTTGTGGAGGAGTCTTTAGGGTTTTCAAGGTAAACAATCATATCATCATCAAACAGTGACAGTTTGACTTCCTCTTTACTGATCTGGATGCATTCTATTTCTTTCTGAGAGCAAGACACTGTCTCGGAAAAAAAAAAAGGAATATGCATTAAGTACTTGTTTTTGTTAGGCATTGTTTTGGTTTGTGTGGACTGCTATAAGAAACTATCACAGACTTATTGGCTTATAAACAACAGAAATTCATTTCTCACAGTTCTGGAGTCTAGAAGTCTGAGATCAAGTGGTCAGAGTGGTAGGACTCTGCTGGGATTCGTCTTCTGGGTTGCATTCTGCTGGCTTCTGGTTGTATACTTAGATGGCAGAAAGAATGTGATGTAGCTCTCTGGTCTCTTCTTATATGAGTACTACTAATTCCATTCATGGAGACTCCACACTCATAATCTAATTACCTCGAAAAAGCCCACATTCAAAGAGTATCACATGGGGGTTAAACTGGGGTTAAGAATTGTATAATAGAAGGGCACACACACTTATTCCATAAGCATTCCCTGAACCTGAGCTTCCTACAAACTACTAAAATCATTCTAATATTTGTAAAATGTTACTTTGTTACCGTGGTGTATACAGAAGTGGAAGCCTACATTTTATTTTAAATACTCTGTTTTTGCTTAAAAATCTACAAAAATTTGCATTTCATATTATGACAAATCTGCATTTCCCTGAATATAAAATAAAAACTCCCCAGATATTTTAGCAAAATTGATTCTCCACGAAAATGCTCTGTTTGGCCAATATCTTTAAATTTGCTTCTCCCATCGCTGTCTAACCCTTGGACTTGAGTAGTCCATCTTCAAATCAAGCAATATAAATAGGCTTGTGGCTTGACGGTTTAATTCATAGACTCTGGAGCCCAACTGCTTCAAATCACTGCTCTTCTACTTACCTTGGGCTCATTTTGCAACTTCTTTAAATGTCAGCTTTGTAATCTGTAAAGTGGTTTGGGTAATAATACTTCTTTTATAGGGATATTGTTAGAACTATTGGAGCTAGTCTGTTCATAATGCTTATACAAAAATATTAGTATTAGTATCATGTGGAACTAACACTCTCTCTTACATTACTGAACAGATGTCACATATTTAGGGAACTCATCATATCCTTTCAAAAACCATCTGGCACATAGGAATTACTTAATGTGCAGTTCTTATTCTGATTATTATTGGCCTTTCAAAGTCCAGAGAAGAAACTGCTTATCTCTAAAAATCACAAGTAAAATGATTTACCAATCAGTTACACCATTGATTAGTCCATATGTATATTTATTTGAGGGAATTATAAACAATTTATAAAAGTTATTTCCTTTCCCTTCTGAAATATGTGGATAGAATGTATCACCTTTTTTGCAAATAATGAACATTTTCTATTTGAGTATTTTTATTGTTTGAATTATGTTCTTATACTTAATAATTTGTGGATAATTAGAACATTAATCAAAACATTTCCCATATATATTAACAATATATTATTTCTTATGTAGTTACATTTTCTTTAATTCAGTCCATAGTTCAAAATTTGGCATGTTTTTCTGTGAGAAAAGGTTAAAACTTAGAGTTTCAAATATGGGACAGCTGATTTGAATTTCTGGCAGAGAAATTCACAACTTCATGTTTAAAATGCTGCTCTGCAAAATTGACCACTCTAGTTTTAGCTGAAATTATCTTTTCTCTAAGCATTTTAATTTTTTCCTGTCCTGGTATATGTCTCAAATTTGGAGTATAAGACTAGTACCCAGGAAATACTTAAATTCATAAAATTTATATAGAAAAACAATTTAACATTTTATGCATATTTTGCTGCACTAACATGTATTCATAAATTAAAATACCCTTATTTTTCTGCCAAACAATGAACCTGTCTGGTTAAAACATGTTGGTTAAATATGATATTGCAGGTCCTCCTTTAATTGAAACTCCAGAATTTCATTTTGGGCTCCAGTGAACAATTCTAAGTGCCACTCAAAATGACAGGTCAAGTCTGCTATTTTTGGTCACCCAAATCTGCAAAGCTTCCATGTTTTGGAGATGATCTTCAGAGAGCAAGAGGGTAAATGGGGTGAAGTCAACTGCTTGCTGGCTGCGACAATACAGTAGCTGTCCACATAGATTTCATGGTCCTCTAACACATATCCTGCTTGTTTTTTAAGCCACCAGACTAATTAATGGAGTCCATGAAGTTCCACTAGAAACAAAAACTGCAACTAGTATGTGTAAATCAAGGCTTGATAAGCCATAAAAAGCATGTGGCATCTAGGTTATAGCACAGGCTTTAGAACTCAGCAGAACTGGGGTCAAATCTAGGTCCTCATCACTTAAGGTTTCACTTTTGAGATTTTAAGACTTGGCTCCATTTTCTTCAGTTGTAGAAGGGCAACAATAAAAATTGTCTCACAAAATTTGAGGACAGATTAAATAACCACGTATTTGTACAGTGTCTGAGGCATATTAGCACCAAAAAGTAATCATTTTATAAAATGTGCTGGTACTGGCTGGTACTGCCACAGGTAGTAGAACCATTCAGGCTAACAGCTCAACTCAGATCATTCATGGCAGAATGAAAACCATGTCTAGATTTTATTTTAAGAAATCCTGTCCTTATTAGTGGGATAGGACAGTGGTTTATGTTTTCTGCCTTAATTAAACCCACATTGCCTCTGACTTCAAAACCTCACTACCTGTTCTCCAGCTGTGCTGCTGGAGTACCTTGCCCCATTTCCAATGTGGGCTAAGAGATTCTTCTTAGATATGATTGGTGATTGGTCAGGACATGGGTTTGAGTTCTCTTGAGTAGGGCTTTGACAGATGTCTTGGCTTAATTATCTCTCATTTTGTAGCAGACCATTCTTTAACTTTCTGGCCCAGCTGTTGGCTAAATTATTGTTTTCACTTAGGTCTATTATACTACCTGGTCACCAAAATCTTGCCCTAGAACTTGGGTGTTGCTACCACCCTTCTAAAAATGAACACCAGCAAACCCATTAGAACTCTGGATCATAGCCCTCAAATCCTGGAACTAAGTCTCAGGCTCTCTTCTATCCTCAAGTCAGTTCTCCAGTTTGCCTCTTTGATTCTTGTTCGTAGCTGTTGCCCCTGTCTAATATAGATGTGGGATTTCTGTATCAGAGCAATAACCCTTTCTTCACTACTACCATCCTGCCTTGGTTGTGAATTGTGATTGGCAGACCCCATTATACTAACCGTATTCCCTTCAGTAATGGTTGATTTAGGTGTGCTCATGTAACCTAGATTTCACCAATAAGATCTAAGAGGAAAACTAATGAAAAACTTCTAGAAAAATTAATCTTCGCAGGAAAAGAGATTTCTGAAAGAACAAAACTCATTTTCTCTTACTACCACATTTTACTATTTAGAATATTGTTATGTAAGATGATCCAAGACTTAGAGCTGAGGCATTGATCTTTCAAACATTAGATGACAAATCTGGTGATAAAAGTCAAGGCCATGATAGAATAGAGAAAGCAGGCAAGGGTCTAGGTCCTTGAAGACATAACTGATGTATCAAAGAGCCCAGTGGCTGCCCAACTGAAGGTTTTCTATTTGCATAATTTGACCAAACTCTGAATATGACCTTTAGTTGCTGTTAGCTATACTATCCCACTGACTTAAACAATATGCTTAGTAATAATGTCAAGTTCAATTTTAAAATTGTATTAGAATTTAAGTAATCTAAACCTTCTTTGTTATTCAGTGAATCAGAAATTTTCTACTTTTTCATGAACAATTCACTATGCAAAAAAGTATTCAGAGGATTGTTATTTTATTGAATTTCATTTCACTTGATTATAACTTCAGTATTTTTCTTTCCATAGGGAAGAATGTTCACTCATTCAAGTATCTTATCACATTCTTAGTGTATTCTATGTTATGTACAAGGCATGTAACAAAGAAATGCCCTTAAGGAGCAGATAATTGACAAGAAGAGATGAAAGTTGCTCATAAATAACTATAATACAAAGCAATATGAGATACATAGTCTGTGAAAAAGCAAGATATGGGTTGTTGTAAAGTAGAAAGATTACTTCAAGTTCTTTCTAAACCAAGTATCTTAAAGAAGTAAAATGGGAATCTTGAAGTAATGAAAAAATTAAAGGTTTTGAAGTGGGGAAAATATTTGAATTCAGTCTGTAAGGCTTACCAAGTGAGCGATCCTGTACATGTTAATTAAATTCTCTGTTTTAAAGTTTACATATTTGTAAAGTGAACATAATAATACCTTTATTTAGGAAATTGTTAATAGATTAAATGATGCATATAAATCCTCTGGGGCATTGCTGTGACACTATATATTTTAATTTTCTCATTCACTTTGGATATATAGAACAATTGTTTTAGGATAAGGAATGTCATTTTTTTATATCTCTATTTTGCACTGATATGTATTCTTATACATTCATTAGCTTTTTTTCTTAAAACAATCCTAAAAAGTAGGCATTAGAGTTAGCATCATCGATAATTTTATAAAAGGGATTTATAATGTAGGGATTTTGTATTGCTTTGTGAAAGGCCAACAAACTGGGAACCTACATGACCTATGATCCAGTCTCATTTTTTCAGTAATCTGTCCAATGACAATGGGTGTATGATATAACCTCTCATGTCCACATTTAACACTTTATAAACTAGAAATATTCATCTAGATAATCTCCAATTCCCTCGATAACTCTTTAGCTACTAAAATGATGTAGCCTTCAAAAACACGAAACCTGGGCTTGAACTTTGAGTCAGGTTCAGTTTTTTTTTTTTTTTTTGACAGTACATACTAATAAATGAACTGGTAATTAATAAGAATTTAGGCCACTTCAAAAATAATAGTTTAACCTCACTTTCTACCTTCAATGCCTCTAATACACATTTATTACTATTAAATCATTCACAGTTTTAGTTTAAAAATGATTTACTGTTATATATACAAATATCAGATAAGACACTTTGAAAAAGAATTTTACGGGAACAAGATGGCCGAATAGGAACAGCTCCAGACTCCAGTTCCCAGCGCGAGCGACACAGAAGACAGGTGATTTCTGCATTATCAACTGAGGTACTGGGTTCATCTCACTGGGGAGTGCCGGACAATCAGTGCTGGTCAGCTGTTGCAGCCCGTCCACTGAAAGCTGAAGGAGGGCGAGGCATCGCCTCACCTGGGAAGCGCAAGGGGGAAGGGAATCGCTTTTCCTAGCCGGGGAACTGAGACACACAACACCTGCAAAATCGGGTAACTCCCACCCCTGTACTGTGCTTTAAGCAAACGGGAACACCAGGAGATTATATCCCACACCTGGCTGGGAGCGTCCCATGCCCATGGAGCCTTCCTCATTGCTAGCACAGCAGTCTGCGATCTAATCACAAGGCAGCAGCGAGGCTGGGGGAGGGGCACCCACCATTACTGAGGCTTAAGTAGGTAAACAAAGCCCTGGGAAGATCAAACTGGGTGGAGCTCACAGCAGCTCAAGGTGACCTGCCAGTCTCTGTAGACTCCACCTCTGGGGACAGGGCACAGCTAAACAACAACAACAACAACAACAACAAAGCAGCAGAAACCTCTGGAGATGCAAGCGACTCTGTCTGACAGCTTTGAAGAGAGTGGTGGATCTCCCAACACGGAGGTTGAGATCTGAGAACAGACAGACTGCCTGCTCAAGTGGGTCCCTGAACCCTGAGTAGCCTAACTGGGAGACATCCTCCACTAGGGGCAGACCAACACCCCACACCTCACATGGTGGAGTACACCCCTGAGAGGAAGCTTCCAAAGCAAGAATCAGACAGGTACACTCGCTGTTCAACAGTATTCTATCTTCTGCAGCCTCTGCTGCTGACACCCAGGCAAACAGGGTCTGGAGTGGACCTCAAGCAATCTCCAACAGACCTACAGCTGAGGGTCCTGACTGTTAGAAGGAAAACTAACAAACAGGAAGGACACCCACACCAAAATCCCATCAGTACGTCACCATCATCAAAGACCAGAGGCAGATAAAAACCACAAAGATGGGGAAAAAGCAGGGCAGAAAAGCTGGAAATTCAAAAAATAAGAGCGCATCTCTCCCTCCAAAGGAACGCAGCTCATCACCAGCAACAGATCAAAACTGGATGGTGAATAACTTTGACAAGATGAGAGAAGAAGCCTCCAGTCCATCAAACTTCTCAGAGCTAAAGGAGGAAATACGTACCCAGCACAAAGAAACTAAAAATCTTGAAAAAAGAGTGGAAGAATTGATAACCAGAATAATTAATGCAGAGAAGGCCATAAACGAATGGACAGAGATGAAAACCATGACATGAGAAATACGTGACAAATGCACAAGTTTCAGTAACCGACTCGATCAACTGGAAGAAAGAGTATCAGTGATTGAGGATCAAATGAATGAAATGAAGCGAGAAGAGAAACCAAAAGAACAAAGAAGAAAAAGAAATGAACAAAGCCTGCAAGAAGTATGGGATTATGTAAAAAGACCAAATCTACGTCTGAGTGGGGTGCCTGAAAGTGAGGGGGAAAATGAAACCAAGTTAGAAAACACTCCTCAGGATATCATCCAGGAGAACTTCCCCAACCTAATAGGGCAGGCCAACATTCAAATCCAGGAAACACAGAGAACGCCACAAAGATACTCCTCGAGAAGAGCAACTCCAAGACACATAATTGCCAGATTCACCAAAGTTGAAATGAAGGAAAAAGTCTTAAGGTCAGCCAGAGAGAAAGGTCGGGTTACCCACAAAGGGAAGCCCATCAGATCTCTCGGCAGAAACTCTACAAGCCAGAAGAGAGTGGGGGCCAATATTCAACATTCTTAAAGAAAAGAATTTTCAACCCAGAATTTCATATCCAGCCAAACTAAGTTTCATAAGTGAAGGAGAAATAAAATCCTTTACAGATAAGCAAATGCTTAGAGATTTTGTCACCACCAGGCCTGCCTTACAAGAGACCCTGAAGGAAGCACTAAACATGGAAAGGAACAACTGGTACCAGCCATTGCAAAAACATGCCAAAATGCAAAGACCATTTAGGCTAGGAAAAAACTGCATCAACTAACGAGCAAAATAACCAGTTAATATCATAATGGCAGGATCAAGTTCACACATAACAATATTAACCTTAAATGTAAATGGACTAAATGCTCCATTTAAAAGACACAGACTGACAAACTGGATAAAGAGTCAAGACCCATCAGTGTGGTGTATTCAGGAGACCCATCTCACATGCAGAGACATACATAGGCTCAAAATAAAGGGATGGAGGAAGATCTACCAAGCAAATGGAGAACAGAAAAAAGCAGGGGTTGCAATACTAGTCTCTGGTAAAACCGACTTTAAACCACCAAAGATCAAAAGAGACAAAGAAGGCCATTACATAATGGTAAAGGGATCAATTCAACAGGAAGAGCTAACTATCCTAAATATATATGCACCCAATACAGGAGCACCCAGATTCATAAAGCAAGTCCTTACAGACTTACAAAGAGACTTAGACTCCCATACAATAATAATGGGAGACTTCAACACTCCATTGTCAACATTAGACAGATCAACGAGACAGAAAGCTAACAAGGATATCCAGGAATTGAACTCATCTCTGCAGCAAGCAGACCTAATAGACATCTACAGAACTCACCACCCCAAATCAACAGAATATACATTCTTCTCAGCACCACATCACACTTATTCCAAAATTGACCACATAATTGGAAGTAAAGCACTCCTCAGCAAATGTACAAGAACAGAAATTATAACAAACTGTCTCTCAGACCACAGTACAATCAAACTAGAACTCAGGACTAAGAAACTCAATCAAAACCGCTCAACTACATGGAAACTGAATAACCTGCTCCTGAATGACTACCGGGTACATAACGAAATGAAGGCAGAAATAAAGATGTTCTTTGAAACCAATGAGAACAAAGACACAACATACCAGAATCTCTGGGACACATTTAAAGCAGTGTGTAGAGGGAAATTTATAGCACTAAATGCCCACAAGAGAAAGCAGGAAAGATCTAAAATTGACACTCTAACATCACAATTAAAAGAACTAGAGAAGCACGAGCAAACACATTGAAAACTAGCAGAAGGCAAGAAATAACTAAGATCAGAGCAGAACTGAAGGAGATAGAGACACAAAAAACCCTCCAAAAAATCAATGAATCCAGGAGTTGGTTTTTTGAAAAGATCAACAAAATTGACAGACCGCTAGCAAGACTAATAAAGAAGAAAAGAGAGAAGAATCAAATAGACGCAATTAAAAATGATAAAGGGGATATCACCACCGACCCCACAGAAATACAAACTACCATCAGATAATACTATAAACACCTCTACGCAAATAAACTAGAAAATGTAGAAGAAATGGATAATTTCCTAGACACTTACACTCTCCCAAGACTAAACCAGGAATAAGCTGAATCCCTGAATAGACCAATAACAGGCTCTGAAATTGAGGCAATAATTAACAGCCTACCAACCAAAAAAAAGTCCAGGACTAGATGGATTCACAGCTGAATTCTACCAGAGGTACAAGGAGGAGCTGGTACCATTCCTTCTGAAACTATTCCAATCAATAGAAAAAGAGGGAATCCTCCCTAACACATTTTATGAGGCCAACATCCTGACACCAAAGCCTGGCAGACACACAACAAAAAAAGAGAATTTTAGACCAATATCCCTGATGAACATCGATGCCCAAATCCTCAATAAAATACTGGCAAACCGGATCCAGCAGCACATCAAAAAGCTTATTCACCATGATCAAGTGGGCTTCATCCCTGGGATGCAAGGCTGGTTCAACATACGCAAATCAATAAACGTAATCCAGCATATAAACAGAACCAAAGACAAAAACCACATGATTATCTCAAGAGATGCAGAAAAGGCCTTTGACAAAATTCAACAGCCCTTCATGCTCTTAATAAATTCGGTATTGATGGAATGTATCTCAAAATCATAAGAGCTATTTATGACAAACCCACAGCCAATATCATACTGAATGGGCAAAAACTGGAAAAATTCCCTTTGAAAACTGGCACAAGACAGGGATGCCCTCTCTCACCACTCCTATTCAACATAGTGTTGGAAGTTCTGGCTAGGGCAATCAGGCAAGAGAAAGAAATCAAGGGTATTCAGTTAGGACAAGAAGAAGTCAAATTGTCCCTCTTTGCAGATGACATGATTGTATATTTAGAAAACCCCATTGTCTCAGCCCCAAATCTCCTTAAGCTGATAAGCAACTTCAGCAAAGTCTCAGGATACAAAATTAATGTGCAAAAATCACAAGCATTCTTGTACACCAGTAACAGACAAATAGAGAGCCAAATCATGAATGAACTTCCATTCACAATAGCTTCAAAGAGAATAAAATACCTAGGAATCCAACTTAAAGGGATGTAAGGACCTCTTCAAGGAGAACTACAAACCACGGCTCAGTGAAATAAAAGAAGACATAAAGAAATGGAAGAACATACCATGCTCATGGATAGGAGGAATCAATATCGTGAAAATGGCCATACTGCCCAAGGTGATTTATAGATTCAATGCCATCCCCATTAAGCTACCAATGACTTTCTTCACAGAATTGGAAAAAACTGCTTTAAAGTTCACATGGAACCAAAAAAGAGCCCGCATCTCCAAGACAATCCTAAGTCAAAAGAACAAAGCTGGAGGCATCACGCTACCTGACTTCAAACTATACTACAAGGCTACAGTAACCAAAACAGCATGGTACTGGTACCAAAACAGAGATCTAGACCAATGGAACAGAACAGAGTCCTCAGAAATAATACCACACATCTACAGCCATCTGATCTTTGACAAACCTGACAAAAACAAGAAATGGACAAAGGATTCCCTATTTAATAAATGGTGCTGGGAATATTGGCTACCCATAAGTAGAAAGCTGAAACTGGATCCTTTCCTTACTCCTTATACAAAAATTAATTCAAGATGGATTAGAGACTTAAATGTGAGACCTAATACCGTAAAAACCCTAGAAGAAAACCTAGGTAATACCATTCAGGACATAGGCATGGGCAAGGATTTCATGTCTAAAACACCAAAAGCAACGGCAAGAAAAGCCAAAATAGACAAATGGGATCTCATTAAACTAAAGAGCTTCTGCACAGCAAAAGAAACTACCATCAGAGTGAACAGGCAACCTACAGAATGGGAGAAAATTTTTGCAATCTACTCATCTGACAAAGGGCTAATATCCAGAACCTACAAAGAACTCAAACAAATTTACAAGAAAAAAAACAAACAACCCCATCAAGAAGTGGGCAAAGGATATGAACAGACATTTCTCAAAAGAGGACATTCATACAGCCAACAGACACATGAAAAAATGCTCATCATCACTGGCCATCAGAGAAATGCAAATCAAAACCACAATGAGATACCATCTCACACCAGTTAGAATGGCAATCATTCAAAAGTCAGGAAACAACAGGTGCTGGAGAGGATGTGGAGAAATAGGAACACTTTTACACTGTTGGTGGGATTGTAAACTAGTTCAGCCATTATGGAAAACAGTATGGTGATTCCTTGAGGATCTAGAACTATAAGTACCATATGACCCAGCCATCCCATTACTGGGTATATACCCAAAGGATTATAAATCATGCTGCTATAAAGACACACGCGCATGTATGTTTATTGTGGCACTATTCACAATAGCAAAGACTTGGAATCAACCCAAATGTCCATCAGTCACAGATTGGATTATTAACAAAATGTGGCACATATACACCATGTATATGCAGCCATCAAAAAGTATGAGTTTGTGTCCTTTGTAGGGACATGGATGCAGCTGGAAACCATCATTCTTAGCAAACTATCACAAGAACAGAAAACCAAACACCGCATATTCTCACTCATAGGTGGGAACTGAACAATGAGATCACCTGGACTCGGGAAGGGGAACATCACACACCGGGGCCTATCACGGGGAGGGGGGAGGGGGGAGGGATTGCATTGGGAGTTATACCTGATGTAAATGATGAGTTGATGGGTGCTGACAAGGTTATGGGTGCAGCACAGCAACATGGCACAAGTATATATATGTATCAAACCTGCACATTATACACATGTACCCTAGAACTTAAAGTATAATAAAAATAAATTAAAAAAAAGAAAAAGAATTTTACACCCAGCAATGAACACAAACAATGCCCTGAACTTGGTTTCTAATGTTATGCTCTATAAAAAGAATAAGAGTTCTGTGGATGATTGTCTGGATTTAAAGATTGGTGAGGAAATACAATATGAGGTTGGAGCACCTTTTCGTCACAAAAAATGTAAAAATGTTTCAAAAATAAAAATGCAGAGCCATGTCTAAGAGACATAAGTATAAACCTGAAAGAGCTTCCAATGCCCAAAGCTGAAACAATTTGAGCAACAAAATAAATAGCATATAGTTTGAATAGCATTTACAATGAGCTAGATTATAGCATGAAGCATAAAATACATATTTTTGAATCTATATTGATATAAATAATGAATCAAATAAATAAATGTGGTACAACAGATAAATCTTCCATGTAGAAATATTCCACACAATTTATATAAGTGCACCTCCAAGCAGTGGAGTTAAATCCTCTCCCACTCCACCAGCATGGGCTGTAGTCAGCTCCTTTCTTCCAAAGAATAGTGCATTCAAAGGCATGGGAGGGTGAAGGTGGAGTAGGAGCTGGCAGTAATTTCACAGAGGAGAAACCTGGCAAACACTATGTAAGTCAGTGACTAAGGTTTACATCGACCATGTTAAGTCATGTTATATCATGTAACCCTGATAATCATGTAATCAGAAGGGCATTTTGTCTAAATGGTATTTTTCTCTCAAACCTTAAAGCCCAATATAATCAGAAAAATCTCAAACAGACCAAAATTGAGAAACATTCTACAAAATATCTGAGTCCCACTCATCAAAATTGTCGAGGTTGTGAAAAAGAAAAAATGACAGTTACAGGCCAGAAGAGCTTAAAGAGACATGATGACTAAGTGAATTAATGCAATAAGGTAACCTAGAAAGAAACTTGAAATAGAAAAAAAATGACACGAATGTAAAAAACTATTAAAAAATAAAAAAATTAAGCAGGGGTTTACCTAAGAGTAGCATGCTAAAGTTGGTTAGTTGTGACAATTGTACCATGGTAATGTAAGCAACAGTGTAAGCTTGGTAAGGAATACACAGGAGTACTCCATAAATCTTTCTGTAAATTCACAGCTATTTTAAAATTAAAAGTTTATTGAAACAAAAAGAGATTTGGGGTTATTATAATTCTTCTTATATTTTAATTTGTGATAAAAATATAAGCATGAAAATGAATCATCCTGTATGACAGATGATGAATTATACCCTTCAGTGACCTTTAATAAATATCTTTGACTTATGGAAAATTTGTACTTTCAGCTCAAAATGTGTTGTGTGTATGTGTATTAAAGTATTTATGTATGAGTGTGTATATATTGCAATTATCCAAGCATTTTAATTATTGTCACTCTGGATTTCCTGGTCACTAGTGTCACAGATGAACATTTTTGTTTTCAGTTACAATACATTAACAATTAAAATCTAGGGCTGACAGAATTTATGACATGAATTCTGATTAATGATGTATTTTCCCCTAGCAATATAATTAGTGGAAAAGTAAAAAACAAAAGTCAAAAATAATTCTATAAAAAATGAAATATTGTCAAAAGGAAACCTAACTAGTGTAGAGCAAAGGGTTTGAGGAAGAGTCCTTAGTCTCTGTTTCTTGGTGTTGACAGGAACCCACAGTTCATCATGGGATAATCTCATTTTATGCACATTTTTTGCAGGGACATCACCTGGATTTTGCACCAGGAGTATCCTGTATCCCAGCTGCTTCCCTCTTGTTTTGGGGTAATGGGTATGAATGACCTTTCAAGTAGAGGAGGAAACATTCTAAGCCTGAGCACCAACTGCTTGGGGAAATTGCACACCAAAGCTGGGAATATCAGCTGTCTCAAAACTCAGACATGGAAGATTTCTTCGTCCTCTATAATTAAACACAATTCCTACCCCTATCTTATCTACTTTAAATATAAGTCCTACTTTGTGGGGAGGCCTCTTGGCTTGGATCATATCAGGTTTCAGGGAATACTGTCAAGTGCAATTGGAGATAAGACCAATATATATGACTATCAAATCATATGTTAATGTTATCATTTGCATTGACCAAATCTTTAGGCACATCCAGGTCTGAAATCCTCTGCTGCTATATAATGATTTTTCAAGGATTCTTTTGCAAGCCAACCTAGATTTTTCTTTAAGATTTTTATCTTGCACAAGTTCTGCTACTCACCTCATAGACCAGTCAGAATAGCCAGAATTCTAAAGTATCTAAAAACATCACTATCTTTGTATATCTAGTCTTCTGAGGAATCTCTTTACAGTCTATCAACGAGAGATTGAAAATGTAGAATTACTTTGTTGCTTCTTCAAAGGCATTTCTCTATGTCCATAAATGCTTTTGTCCTATCATTTACTTTCTTAAAATATTTCTAATAAATGTTAATTTGGTCCTTCCAAAGACAACAGCTATAAGGATGTACCCTAATCTAGTCTGTCTGCCGTAAAGTAACATCTAAAACCTCTTACCAGATTGAGAAGTGACAAGGGACTAGAAAAAAAATGCTTCTAAGAAATGAAAAAGACATAAACACATAAACTAATGTCTTGGACGTGTACTTTAGTTACCCATGTTAAAGCCTTTATGTTTGGAATCATGGAACTAGGAAGCACGAGACAGCCTGCTGGCCCAGAGAGGGTTAAAGAACACTGTAAAGTAACTGGGCAACACATTTGAGAGACCGTGATAAACACCGGAGTTTCTCAGGTATGTTGTGACTCCGTATGGACAGATAAACACTTTTGTCTTACATGATAATGTCCTGATTTGTAGGAGGCATTTCTAGACAAATGCATCATTTTGGACTAAAAATGAATGCTTTTCACTAGCTGTATCTAATGGCAAATATCAAATTCAAGAATATATTGGGTTGCATGGACTTTTCATTTTGTAATTTAGGAGAAGTACAACAAAACCTACCATTACAAAAAAAAGGTTGAAGATTTTGAGAAGAATATAATTACTGGAAGGACAACAATTAGGTAGTAACATAGTATTATTTTAGTGAAGAGGAAAATGGAACAAGAAAAAACACATTAAACTTTTGCATATCATAAAGAAAGAACAAATATCTATGCAATAAGATAAATCGGCATCTTAAATTATTGACAGAGGAGGGCTGAGCATGGTGGCTCAGGCCTGTAAACTCAGCACTTTCAGAGGCCAAGGCAGGTGGATCACCTGAGGTCAGGAGTTCAAGACCAGCCTGGCCAACATAGTGAAACCCTGTCTCTACTAAAAATACAAAAAATTAGCTGGATGTGATGGTGAGCACCTGTACTCCCAGCTACTCAGGAGACTGAAGCAGGAGAATCACTTGAACCCAGGAGGCAGAGGTTGCAGTGAGCCAAGATCGTGCCATTGCACTCCAGCCTGGGCAAAAAGAGTGAAACTCCATCTCAAAAAGCAAACAAACAAACATTTAAAATAAATAAATAAATGTTGACAGAAAGTGGGAAAAAAAAAAAAGCAAAAACACGCTATGACAAATTCGGGGGTTAAAATGTGTAAAAAGAAGAATAAAACAAATACTGACCAATGATGGGAACCCCAAAACACTGGCAATGAGTGAATGCCCTGTGCAGAAAATGTTAGGAGGTTATTTCCTTGAAATAGAAATTTGAAAACCACAAATTAAGTTGCTGGATCCAAATTGTCAAGGTTGCCCAAGTAGGATCTAGGCAGTGAAAGACATGCTATGTTTGAAAATTTAGTGGTCCTAGAGAGAGTGCTAGTGACATTGGTTTTTAAAAAGATACGGTTTAATTAGAGTTTGGTGAAAAGAACGAAACTGAACGGACATGGCATGGGAAGAGGCAAGAAGATGATGCAGTGTGTGCGTAGACTGCACTTTCAGGAGGTTTGTTCATGAATGGAAGGAGAACTGGGCCTTCTGCTTGAAGGCGATAAAGGTCTAAAGATGCATTTACCTAGACACTTTTGAACATTGCTGTAGGTCAGAGAATCATCAGTGCCAAGGCGAAAAACAGAAGCAGAAAACCAATGAAGACTGATATGAATAAAGCCCTCGCCGATGTGGTATGGGACAGGGAGCTGCAGTTCTTTTTGAAAGGGTCAATATGAGGACGAAGAAAACCTGTAAGTTTAAAAATAACCACAAAAGGAGCACGGAAAATTTTTCTGAGACATCTATGTTCTCTTGGACTTGACTGTGTGGGTGTATATATTCATTTGCAACAGAAAATCTGGCAACAATTTGTTCTTTGGGAAAACAATTTGTAAATATTGGCAAATATTTGAGAGTGAATTCTTGAGAGTTTTTTCTGAGTCCTGATACTTTAAGTTTTTTACTTTTAGTAATTTTAGTTTCTTTTGGATGAATATTGATATCCCTTCAGGATATCTCTGCATAAGAAGTTAAAATGAAAGTATGTGGGATAAAAAATAGAATTTTCTCACAATTATATACCACTGAAATGATACAGATTTGTATTTCAACAAAATAGCTAATATAGACAGGAAAAATAGGAGAAAAGAGAATATAAAATCTGCAACCTACTACTGTTAGTTCCATTTTCATGTAATACTAAAATGAAAACATTGCAAATGGAAAATAATTATAATAACCAATATCACAAGTGAGCTTCAGATTATTAAAAGCCAGTGGTTTCATTACAGGAAAATGTCATGAGTTTTAAAATGTTAAAGTAGTCAAATAAATGGAAAGACAATAACCAAAGGTATGAAATTTGTGTTTCCAATTCAACAGTCCTTATGCTAAGTTCCTATTTAAATTTTCTCTTTAGTGTTTACTATCAAATCAAACAAACTAAAAAAATAAAAATGTGAAGCCACGATAATCAATACAGGATTGTTATTTCTGGCATCTAGCTAAGAGTTTAGAAAGTCACACTGAATTTGTGTTAGAATTTAAAATTACACGTGTGTTATATGTTAAGTGTCTAGTTCAATTGCTATATTTTAAAAATAAGGTAATTAAGTCCAGGCAAGTAACTAACTGTTAATATGAAAATGAATGTTAGACATTGTGGCTCATCACTTCTGGGAACATGCAGGGATGAAATTTATTCACATCATTGAACTTAAATGTGGTCACATGGTTGATTTGGCCCATAAAATTTAAGCAGAGTAGATAGATATCCATCCTTTTTGCCGGGAGGCATTTAGGAGGCAGTGCTTGGGTTTTCACTCCCCTTCCTTCTGTTATTAGTCTTAGAAACACAGGCCTATATATCTGAGGCCTCCCTATGAAGAATAAATAAAGATTTAAGGTGATGAACTGATGAGATTATGGATTATTTTAAAATATGCCAGCACATCTAGCTTATCTTAAATTATATAAGATGTTTAATTTTTTGTCAAACATTTTGATATCAATTTATATAAGTGAAGTGTAACTGAGAAGATTACACGAGATAATATAAAAGAAGACCTGGCTTAATAAATTTTAAATAAATGTTAATTACTTTCTATTCATATATATTTGATGCATATTTGATAGAAGATTTAATTTTGTAATGTTTTAAATATTTTTATTATCTTTCTATGTACTTACAGTATGGTTAATATAGATGGTGTCCAATATTATCAAATACTGTGTTAAAATATTAGATTATAATATAGATACTCTTCAGTTTCTGATGGGGGTATGTCCTGGTAATCCTATCATAAATTAAAAAAATATTGTAAATAAAAAATGCACTTGATGCCTGTATAAACCCTTTGTAAAATTAGTAAGTCATAAGATGAACCATCATAAGTCCTGAGGCTCTTTGGCCTACAATAGGGTTACATCCCAATAAGCCCATCAGAAAGTTGAAAACTACTAAGACAGATCATCATTAGTTGGAAAATGTATTTCTTCTAAGGAAGCAGAAATAATTTATATGAATGAGCGTATTGTTTTTATCATATATATACATAGTGTTAGCATGTAATTGATTAGTATAATTTTAGCCTGTGTTTCAGAGAAATAGCCAAAAAAGGATATTCATATTTTTATAATTGTGTTAGAAAGCTGAGCGTTTGAAAGATAAGTTGTGCAGATATAACCTAAATATCATCCCTGTGAAAGAAAAATTGCACTATACAAATTTAAAAGGTAAGGTAGACTTTATTCAAGATTATTACAGTGGGGTAGAGGGATTGACCTCAACTCCACAGAAACAAAAGGCAGAAGGATTTTTAAAGTCTGCAGTGAGCTAATGGAAAAATACTGGAGGATTCGTGGGGAGGGCCATCAGTGTTTGCTGATTAGTACTTATCAAAGGTAGAGCCCTACCCTTCCACAGACCCGGGGTAATAGCGGCACTGTCTTTCTTGATGATTACATTTTGAGGAGACGAATCCCAGCAACTCGAGAAAGATATTCCTGGGGTGTAAAACTGACAAGATGCTGGAAAAATATTTACATCTCAAATGGACAGAGAAAAAAATTACAATGAAAGTTTTCTAAAGTAAATGCCATTAGAAAAGGGAGGTCAGTGGCCTATGGTCAGGGAGAAACTTGTCTAAAATTTCGTCAAACTGAGGGGAGTGTTAAGGTCATCCTGGTCAGCACTTATCTCATCATTTTTATTATTCAGTCATGATCTGTCTTCATAGAGACACTTCACATACCTCACATTATGAAGAAAATATTTTCACTCCCTGAAACCCAGCCTCAGCAATGTAACCTTTGTATATAATGAGGTGCTTGGACTATATTAGTGGGCAGAAAAGAATAATTTACATGAAAAATGATGAATGCTTTTTCTATCAAATTAATAAATGGCTATATTTGAATTAAAATAGGCTTAAGGGATTCAAATTATCTGAAATGCTATAGTGTTAACAATTTGTATAGTATTAGTGTTCATAAAAAGAGAAACAGTCGTGTAATAGATACATCATTGGAGGTATTTTGTTTCTTCTTCAAAGGCAGGAACAAAATTCGTCATTTGAATCATTATTTAATTTATTGAATCAGACTGTCTTCGAGCATTTTAAAATGTCTCAGTTGTGGCAGGCATTTTAAGGTTCCTCTGATTCTCAAGTACAAATTATGAATCTGAAGACAATATAGTAAACTCTAGGACTTAGTTTATCAGACAAGCAGAAAAGCTAAAAAAAAGAAAAATGAGATTTTAACTTTCAATTTTATTGCTACTCAATTTCTTTTGCTCTGGAGGGAGGCTCCTACGACAAGCCAGTCAAAATAGTAAAAGAATCTGGCTCCAGTACAAAAGTAAGCCTTGTCATTTTTTTACATATTACGTACTCTTCATCACCAGTTTTTCCCTGTCATGTGCTGTCATTTAAACATCCTTTAAATTTCACTCCAAGGAACGGTTCCTCATTTCCATGGTTAATGTATTTTTACCAAATATGAGCAACTCTTTTTTAACCAATGAGATGGAAAATATTTCACAGAGTTCTGCTGCTCTTTGCCATTAATTTTGGTGAATCCTTTTGGTGAACTGTGCTGAACTTTTTCATAGAACCTTGTAAATATCTACTTTCCACTTTAAAAAAGTTAAAAATAGGAGTCCTTGAAGTATTGAACTAGAGAGATGAATTAAATACAGTCACTGCCTTCAAGGACAGTAGAGTCTGAATGGGGTGGGAGGATCAGGCAAACAAATTAAAATATGATATAATATTGATTATAAAGATATGTACGTGATGATGAAGAAGCAAAGAGGAAGAATGCCTAACAGTCTGGTCATCTGAGGAAGATACATATTTTATACTGTATAGTTGTAAATTGGTCATTCCTCCATGAGCCTGCATTGATGACTGACTATGTATTAGAGATATTACCACTCCCTTCAGGCTCCAACTACCAAATAACAATTAACAAGTAAAATAAATAAAGTATGTATCTTTGCGGTGTTAACTCACTAATATATGGGTGTCAATTTTTTACCACAGCATAACCAGCCTATACTAACCAATACAGAAATTGTGACTTAACATAGGGTGGTATATTAGTCCATTCTCTCGCTGCTAATGAACACATACCTGAGACCGGGTAATTTATAAAGAAAAGAGGTTTAATTGACTCACTCTTTAGCAGGGTTAGGGAGGGCTCAGGAAACTTACGATCATGGTGGAAGGGGAATCAAACACATCCTTCTTCACGTGGCAGCAGGAAGAAGTTCTGAGCCTAAGGGGGAGAGGCTCCTTACAAAATCATCAGATCTTGTGAGAAGTCACTCGCTCTCAGAGGAACAGCATGAGAGTAACCACCCCCGTGATAAAATTACCTCCCTCTGGGTCCCTCCCACAACACCTGGAGATTATGGGAACTACAATTCAAAATGAGATTTGGGTGGGGACACAGCCAAACCATATCAGGTGCCATCTTAAAGGTTAGCCAGTAGCTATTGAAGATTCATAATGAATGTTTTCCAGAAGGAGCAGTACTCATTCTAAGTTCTGAAATTCAAATAGATGTTAATCAGATGGAATGCAGAGAAAAGTCATGCTATTTAGACAACAATATTATGTAGAGCTCTTTGATAAGAAAGAACAGAGAATATTTAGCATACTCTGAAGAGTAGTACAGGAAGGTAAATGGATGGAGATAAGATTATTGGTAGGGGAGCAAACTGGATAGATAGGTATGTTATGTATTATAACTGATATTATATTCTGTGAAAATAATCTCAGATTTTTATCCCAAGTATTATGTAGAATGTTTGCACATAAATGTTATAAATTTTAATAATTATTAAATTAATTTTATATGTGTCATTACATATGAATTAAATTCAATTTAGTAGTCACTCTTCATAAGTTACTTTCTAATACATTGTCTTCTTTTCCTTAAAAATAAAAATAGACGGGTTGAATGTGTTTGAATAGCGAACTTTCAAATCAATTTCATTTTAACTATGGGAATTCCATTACATTATGTAAGGTTTCTAGAATTTTAAACATTTACTTTAGGTTCCATGGGTGAAAGTGGAAATCACTGTGCTAATAGAGCATCACGGCGGTTATTCTGTCAGCCATGAATATAATTATTAGAAAAATGAGGAAGATAAATACAAAATGTCAGTTCCTTAAATGAAAAGGCTAAGCAAATTTTAAATTCATGAAGTCCCATGGATATTATGCTGCTTGGAAATAGTAATGTGAATATTATGGTGTGCAAGTTTCATGATAAGTGGTTACTGAAAAGCTAGGTTGCACTGCTAGCCAGTTTTTGGCATGTGACTACATTAATCTTGAATGCAGGGCTGTATGAATCCATCTTACTTTCTTCTCAGCAAAAATAAGAAATATGTCCTCCTAAAAACAAGCCTTTAAACAGGTCAGCATGAATTTGAAAGCCCATTAACATCAATGAGGAGGAACAAGAAAAAAATGTGTCCCTGTAGAACATGAAGATGTATTGTGGCAGAAGGAGAAGTTAAGGCACCTAGAGAAATGAGTTGCTGACTGCCTGTTTGTGTAAATAAAACGTTGTATAGAATTCATTTTGTAGAGCTGATATGAAGTTACAAATTAGTAACTCACGTCAAGGCCAACCATATAAGGAGATCTTTATAGTTACAATAAATTTTATGTTCTCTTCTCAGTTAAAAACCTGGATATACTTCAATGAAATATGTAAGAGTAGAGAATATCAATATACATATTTTAAAAAAATAACCATGAAACATGAAAAAACACATTGAAAAAACTTGAAAAGCACAACCAACTAATTACGCTAATGCTCAAATATCGACTTTGGAGTGCTTTCGAACTATGTGTATGCTATATGAATCATTATTGTAGAATACTTGTCCCGTGTAATCTATTGAACTTGGATACCATTTGTTCTCATTTGCTTTACTTTCAAAAATTTAACTTTCTAGGTCTTAAAGAAGATGTAATTGAAATTTAGCCCTGCTGTTAGTAGTTGCTAAATTAGACCAAAAATTCATGCAACAAAACTTAATGTATAGGCTTATTTTCTGAGTTATAGAATGATTTTCTTTAATAATTCTATAAATTTTATAGAGTGCCAACAATATGGAAGACACTCTTCTAATCTAGGGATGTACAATTTTAGAAAACATAATTATTATGCTTATTGTGTATCTATTGCAGTAAAAGATGACTGATTAGTTATAAATAAATACAATTCTGATATGTCAGGTGACAAAAGATTTATGGAGAGACATAAAATGTTTATTGTATTGGGGGGTACTTCTGATCAGATAATGTTTCAGCAGCAACAGTAAATGTATTTTGATTAAAAAGTTAAAAGATATGACATTCAGAACAATTAACATGATAAAGAAGTTAAAAATATGACTTTCAGAAAATATATAATTAACATATGTCAATGCTTTTATTCAACCTACTAATTAGAGAAGGGAAAAGGAAGATGGTAACATTGATTCCAAAAGTATTTTGAGAATATGATCTTTTATAGTCATATTGAAAACAAAACATGTTAGAATAAAACTTTTAAACTAGATGCAAACCTTGGTTAATATCCTTTACGACAATAAAGCACAACTTGTGGGATCATCTTTTCATCTAAACAGTACTTTACAAGTTAACATGTAACATAACTGGAGTTTATCTCTATCAAATAGGAAATAACAGAAAATTTATCCTAGGCAATTAAAGAATCCTTAGATGAGCTTCTTAATCTGCAATGTCCAATATCCCTTTGATAGGACAGAAAGTACTCTTTTTTGATTTCCATGTTTCTGATCATTTTTATTAGCAATTCTCTACCAATATTGATTTATAATCGTGTATTTTCCTTAGTCGAGGTGTATGACTATTTTTAGTTAATAAGATATGGGTAAAAATTATGATAACTTGCTTATACTGTGTTGCTGTACTCAAAGTCACTTGTGATGCTTTAACATTTTCCTTGCTCTGGTATGCCAGCTGAAGAAGATATGTATTTTATACTCTGTGACTGTAAATTGGTTGGTCCTCCATGAGCGTGTATTCCTGAATGACTGTGTATTTGAGATATCATTACTCCCGTCAGGCTCCAACTCCCAAATAGCAATTATCATGTGAAATAAATTAAGTATGTAATTAACTAATGTGTTAATGCACAAATATTTGTGTGTCAATTTGTTACCATAGCAGCACTAGCCTGTACTGACGAATACAGAAATTGTGACTTAAAATAGGGTGGCATCTTAAAGGTTAACCAGTAGTTAATGAAGATTAATAATTATAAGAAGTTAAAAAAATGATTATCTGGGTACATAGTCCAAAATAGTTAGTCAAATTCTCTTCTGAGTTTCCTTGGAAGGCAAATCACATATTCTATAAAACTGTATTTCTAGAGAAATAGGTTAGAACAACGATAATAGTACATGCTTGTTGCTGTTATGGTCTGAATTGTGACTGGCCGATCCACCCCCAAAAATGTATGTTGAAGCACTAACCCCCAATATGACTGTATGTGGAATTTAGGACTTCAAAGAGATAACTAAGGTTAAATGACATCTTAGGATGGGTCTCTAATCCAGTATGACTGCTGTCCTTATAAGAAGAGACACAAGAGATGCACACTCAGAGAGAAAGGGTCATGGGAGGACACAGAGAAGTGAGCCACCTGCAAAACAAGGAGACAGGCCTAGGGAGAAACTAAACTGCTGTTGATCCTGGACTTCTGGGCTCCACAACTGTTGGAAAATAAATGTCTGTTGTTTAAGCCACCCAGTCTGTTCTGTTTTGTTATTACAGCCATAGCAAACTAATGCAATTTCTACTGATGTCATTTGGCAAAGAATTACAAGGAAAACATTAGCTCAGGAAAAAACAAAAACAAAAACAAAAACGACTGGTTTACTCCCTCAATTTGACCTCAATATTTCTAAGGCAGAGAGAGGACTGAGAAAACTGTGTGTCTCTCAAGGAAAGCAAAGAAGTCCCCAAGCACACTTCATATGTAACGAAACAGGATAAATGCAGAGGAAAAAAAGAATCTGCCAGAAGACAGTTCTAAGGGCAACGTTAGAAATGACAATTCTTCCAGGGAGCAAAATCAATGCCTAGTTAAGACATATTTAGCATTCCAAGGGTAGAACTCTCATAATTGCTAGAGTAATTGCTGGATATCTTCCAGTCATTTCCGTTTCAAATATTTGTTATTTCTGTTTGTATTTCTAAATTCTGCATTATTTGGAATTGGGGAAATAAAAAATTTTTCTTTTTCAGTTTGTAAGAAACCCAGCTGGACTGAATGTAGAGTTTACCACATATCACAACTGAATCCCAGGCTATGCCACAGATTCAATGTCTGGATGGAATTTTTGTTTACTTCCACTGGGAATAAGTTGATTATTCTAAATGTGGGAGAAAGGAAATGATGGGAAATTTGATGCACAAAGAGGATTGCAGTAGAAACAGTGATGCTGATTTATTGCTCTCCTTTATTTCAATTATTATTTGAGTTAGAATGGAGTAGATGATAAGTACCAGAAACAAAACGTGATTGGACATGTCAAATATCATTATTAGACTAAGGCTATAAAATTTGGAAGTTCATTCTTAACACAGCATAAACTAATAAATAGAAGCAGAAACATAAAGGAAGCTATAGATTAGCTTATGCAGATATCTGGGAAAATAATGTTCCACACAAAGAGAAATAGGTTTGTACAGTCTCTGAATTAAGAGTATGATCAATCTTTGTGAGGAAATTTCCATCCTTACATGCGATGCTTTGGTATTGTGAATATATTTATCAACATTATAACCTCATTTTACAGCTTAGACTAAGCATTGAGTTATTATGCCACTATCAAATATTTTTAGATAAATATGCATGTAGATTAATTTGAACCTTTTGGAATTAATGTTAACTATTTTCTATCCAACCACATTGATCATTAACTCATAGACATCTGAGGATGTGTTCATAGCTTTTAGTCTGGTTCGAATATTTTAATATTAAAACCCTAGCTACTTTTTAAACATCTTAAATACTTTCTACCCATTTCAATAAGAGCTTATTAACTCTGTCTAGAAATATATTGCAAAAACAGAGGAAACCTTGATTTGTTTTTCTGATCCTACCATTCTTACTATTTATAGAACTTTATTTACCTATATGACAAAGAAAAAAATAAAATTTAATTGAGAGATATGCTTTACAAGGAAACAACCCATTACATATGTTACTACTAATACTTTTTTAATTTTCTCAAGATGGGGTCTCACTTTGTGCCCAGCCGGGATTGCAGTGGCACAATTACAGCTCACTACGTCCTTGAATTTCCGGGTCGTGTACCCCTCCTACCCTGGCCCCCCAGGCAGCTGGGTCTATAGGTGTGCACTACCATCTCCAGCTAAGTTTTTGTTTGTTTTTCAACTTTTGGTAGAAATGAGGTCTCACTGTGTTGCTCCGACTAGTCTCAAACTTCTGGGCTCAATTGATCTGCCTGCCTCAGCCTCCCAAAGTGCTGGGATTATAGGCATGAACCACCACACTCAGCCTATTACTATTTAATACTCTTTTTATAACATGAACAAAGCACCAACAAAAATATATTTCTACTACAAATATTCAAAGATGGCTTTTTTCTTACCAATTAGAATGCCATTTTCCTATTTTGTTTCTATTTTGTCTTATGGTATTTAACTCAATGGTTGAGCAGTTGATTTGTATGAAATTCTGTTTCTAATGTCCTAGTGTTATTAGGGATGAATTATTTCAAATATCTAAGAAGTTAGAAAAATTTCTCAATGGGTATTTAATCTTGACAAAAATAAAGCATTTTAAAATATCAATTAAATTTTCATTTTTAAAAAGTATTTTAAAACAAATTTTATGCTATATATTTAAGGTATATAACATGATGTTATAAAATACATACAGGTAGTAAAAACATTATTATATGGATGCAAATTAAGGTACGCAGTATCTCATATAGTTATCCATTGTTTGTTTGTTTGTTTGTTTGTTTTTGTGGCAAGAACAGCTCCAATGTACTCATTTAGCATGAATTCCAAATACAGTTTAATTGTATTACCTGAAGTCCTTATTGGATTCTAGATCTGTTTAATCTAAATAGCTGTTACATTGTATTTTTTGATCTACATCTCCCCATTCTCCCCAGAACCCACCCCTAGTAACCATTGCTCTCTGTATACAGTTGACCTTTGAACAACACAGGTTTGAACTGCATGGCTTCACTTATATGCAGATTTTGCATCTGGCAGCAACAGAACACTGCTAATGTGCACTCGCTCTAGTGTGCCACATGCTTGGCGTCTGTGGGAAGCAGGGCACTGCCTTGGCCATGGTGCCGGTTGGGTGGGAGTGTGACTGCTCTGGTTTGTAGAAGGCCTGAAGTCCCTTGGTGTCTATCTTAAAATATTTTTTTAAAAACTTTTATTAAACTATTAAGGCTATTCTAAAAATTTATTGTCTTGCAAAACTAAGGGTAATCCACTTGTCATCCTATAAATATCCAAACAGAATCAAAAGATTCATTACGTATTGCACATAAGTATGTTCACGAGTCTGAAAACACCTCAAATTTTTAAAGTTAATTACAGTAGACTATCAATGTGGATTGGTTATTATGATTTTATCATCATACCACTGAGGAAATCAGACACTCCAATGGGATATTTATTCTGATAGCAACAGAATTATCAAACAGTTATGGTCAGTACACATAACAGATTTTTAAAAAATATTCTGATTTTTATGGCCCCTTCTTCATGTTTGTGTGTATATGTGTATACCTGTGCTTGTGTGTACATTATAAATCCTATTTAACGATCACAATGGCCTTATGAGGGATTATCATCAACCTTCATATTACAGTTGAGGAAACTGAAATGCAATGAGATTAACTTTCTTGTTCTTTTCTATTTCTGTGTAAAATCTCTCCACAAACCTAGTGACTTAACATGAATACTCTGTTTTGCTTATGAATTTGCAGATCAAAAATTTGGAAACGTCATGGTTGAGTATCTCCAATCAAGACAAAGTTTATAGGCAACTGTGGCTGGAAAATCTACCTCCAACCTAAAATGTCTTCACTCACATACTAGATGCCTCACTGCCTCTGTGCATCTCTTTATATATGCGCAGCATCCTTGCAGGTTGCACTTATCAGAGCATGACAATCTCATTAACAAAAGTAAATAATGAGAAGATAGTGAAACCTTCAATTACCGTCAATAAAGGAAGTCAGGGATATTAGCATAACGAGAGTTTCAGATCATATAAGAACACCTTTATAAATTACCTAAGGCTTTTTTAACCTCTATTATTTTAAAATGAATAGCAAAATACACTTAAGATACGTTTATTTTTAAGACAATAAAAGTAGAAGTAATAAAAGACACCATCACTTCACTACGCAAAATTTTTGGGAGTAGAAAATATGTAAAATAAATTTAAGATGAGGGAAAATTCCTATGTTCATAGGATCTGTTTGGGAGGTAGAGAAGCTTATCAAAGCAGTGTGCTAAGCAGTCTTTCTGCAAAATTAACATTTAGGGTTTTGTAAGTTTCTCAAATACACGAGGAAAATTTGATGTGCTGTTAATTATAGGAAAGATTTACAACAGTCTTCTTACAATGTTCTACGACTTTTACCATTTCGTAAGGGGAAAAGATCATACAACACACATAAGATAATGTCTTTCAGCTTTCTTTGACATTTAAATTAGTATCATTCATTTCTCTCTGACGAAATTCATTACTTTTAGAACCTGTATAATAAATTTGTATAGAGAGATGGGCTTTGCTGCTAAATATACTTTGACGTAGTGTGTCCGGAATTTGTGCGTTCTTCGTCTCACTGACTTCAAAGAATGAAGCCACGAACCCTCGCAGTTAGTGTTACAGCTCTTAAAGATAGTGTGTTCACAGTTTGTTTCCTCAGACATTCAGATGTGTCTGGAGCTTCTTCCTTCTGGTGGGTTCCTGGTCTCTGTCAGGAGTGAAGCTGTAGACCTTCCTGGTGAGTGTTACAGCTCTTGAAGACAGCGCATCTGGAGTTCTTTGGAGTTATTTGTTATTCCCTGGTGGGTTTGTAGTTTCGCTGACTTCAAGAATGAACCTGCAGACCTTAGCGATGAGTGTAAGACTTCATAAGCCCCACGTGGATCCAAAGAGCCAAAAGAGAAACCTACCACACTGCGGAAGGCTACTGGAGAGGATTGAGGCTGGCGAGCTCAGGCAGCCTCCTTTTATTCCCTTATCTGGTCCCACCCACATCCTGCTGATTGGTCCATTTTACAGAGAGTTGATTGGTCCACTTTACAGAGAGCTGATTGGTCCATTTTGACAGAGCGCTGATTGGTGGGTTTACAATCCTTGAGCTAGACACAGAGTGGCAGAGTGCTAGTTAGCTAGATACAGAGTTAGCTAGATACAGAGTACCAATTGGTGTATTCACAAACCCTGAGCTAGACACAGAGTGCTGATTGGTGTATTTACAAATCCTGAGCTAGACACAGAGTGCTGATTGGTGTATTTACAAACCCTGAGCTAGACACAGAGTGCTGATTGGTGCATTTACAATCCTTGAGCTAGACACAGTCACAGAGTGCTAGTCCTCTAAGTCTCAGCTAGGTTAGCTAGATACAGAGTGGTGACTGGTGCACATAGGATCCTCCTCCATGTAGATATAAAAGTTCTCCAAGTCCCCATCCAGTTCAGGAGCCCACCTGGCTGCACCCAGTGGATTCTGCACCAGGGCTGCAGGCGGAGCTGCCTGCCAGTCCTGGGCGTTATCTGCACTCTTCAAGCCTTGGGCTGTGGATGGGACCCGCAGCCAGGGAGCAGGGGGCGGCGCCCCTAAGGCTCAGACCGCGTGGGAGCCCACCGCAGGGGCGGAGCTCAGACTTGGCGATCTGCGGGTCCCCAGCCCTGCCCACCAGCAGCTAAAGCCTGCGAGAATTTGAGTGCAGTGCGGAAGGGCCAATACTGCTGGGGGACCCGGCGCAAACTCCACAGCTGCTGACCCTGGTGCTAAGCTCCTCATTGCCCTGGGCCAGCGGTGCCGACTGGCTGCTCAGTGTGCTGGGCCCGTGGAGCCCGCGCTGGCGCCCGCCGGAACTCGCACTGGCCCGCGAGCGGTGCGCAGCCCCGGTTCCCACCCAGGCCTCTCGCGCCTCCCGCTCCACACCTCCCGGCAAGCAGAGGGAGGAGGCTCCGGCCTCAGCCAGCTCAGAGAGGGTTCCCACGGTGCCGTGGGGGGCCGAAGGGCTCCTCAAGCCTTGCCAGAGTGGAAGCCGAGGCCGAGGAGGCGCCGAGAGCGAGGGCTGCTAGCACGTTGTCACCTCTCAGTAGTATCAAGTTCCCTGTGGAATGAAGAATATACTCCACTTGATAAGAGAAAAGAGGCGCAGGGCAAGGTGGCTCACGCCTGTAATACTAGCACTTTGGGAGGCCCAGGCGGGCAGAATGCCTGAGCTCAAGAGTTGGAGACCAGCCTGGTCAACAATGGTGAAACCCTGTCTCTAATAAAATACCAAAAATTAGCCAGGCATGGTGGCATGCGCCAGTAGTCCCAGCTACTCGGGAGCCTGAGGCAGGAGAATCGCTTGAACCCAGGAGGCAGAGGTTGCAACGAGCCAAGATCGTGCCACTGCACTCCAGCCTGGGCAACAGAGCAAGACTCCGTCTCAAAAAGAAAAAAGAAAAAAAAAGAAAACACACACACACACACACACAGAAAAGGAAGAATGGCCCTAAGACTGGGGTTCAGGAATAAAGACTTGAATAAAACAAGTCCAGTCTGAAACTTTCAGTGAAATGCTAAGACCTGGGTCATGTCACCCTTCCCAGTCATCACCTGCTCTTCTTCCACTCCACCAATTATGTAACAAAATTGCAAAGTTATATTATGCTTGATTTGATTACATTCATTGTGAAAACTCAATCAACAGTATGTTTATATCTACCTTGACACCTGACTGAAAACTGTAAATTGGAGGAAATTATAGATGGGTTACTATCTGCCTGAATATGTAGCAGAAAAGTGTATGGAAGAATTTTAGTTAATCAATTACTACAACAGGATGTCAAATATTTCTAAACTTATAAATTTTTAAAGACTTTCTTAAATTTTAAAATATTTAAGATAAATTATAAAATTTTAATATTAGCTATAGTCACCTAGTGGTGAAAGAGAGCACCAAAATTGATTCCTCTTTTCTAATTAAAATGTACCCTTTGACCAACATTTCTTTCTTCCCATCCTCCCGCCACCCCCTGGTAACCACCATTCTACTCTCTACTTACGTAAGTTTGAGTTTTTAAGATTCCACATGTAAGTGAGATCAGGCAGTATTTGTTTGTGCCAAACTGATTTCGCTTAGCGTAATGTCCTCTAGATTCATCCACGTTGTCAAAAATGACAGAATTTTGTTATTTGGAAAGGCTTACTAGTATTCCGTTGTATATATATACCACATCTTAAAAACCCATTCATCTGTTGATTCTGAGAACTTAGGTTTTTATTCACATTTTGGTTATTGTGAATAATGCTGCGAGTAATATAGTATAGCAGACATCTCTATAATTATTAACAATAATGTATCCTATATTTCAAAACTGGTAAAAGAGTAGATTTCAATATTCTCACAACAATGGAGTGATAATTATGGGTGGAAATGTGTATATTGATTAGCCTGATTTGCTCATTCTACCATTCACACATATATTGAAACATCACGTTGGACTCCATAAACATATACAATTATTATTTTTCAGTCAAAAGTAAGATATATTTGTTAAAATACTTTAATATTGGAATTATATATGGATTTTTAAAATTTATACATTATAGTTTCTATTTCCTGAAATAAGGGGAAATAAAGCGTGGAAGTACCACATTGTGTTCATAAAGGTTTTGAATAGGAATAATGCATATTATTTCTACACATACTTCCATTGCATGCCCATATGTAACTGCATGTGAGGCTGGGATATGTAGTTTTGCCAAGTGACCGGAAAGAAGAACAGGTGTTAGATTAATAGCTAGTGGTCTCTACCCCGTGTGGTAAGAAACCGTGGTGCTTGCCTTTTTATCTTATATGATCTGGTCATAGGAATATATCTGCACATGTCTGTGATCATGTGCACCACTTTTAACCAAGATGATTTTGAAATGATTGTTCATTGCTTTAATTTTATAATAAATATGAATTATTTTAGAACAATAAATATTTAAACAAAGAAACAAAACAGCCATTTTGTCAAATGTGTAATACAACCCAGACACTTTTCTAGGTATTAGGACTTTGGAGATAAATGTTGATGTTCTTTCACATTTGTAACACAGAAAAGTATCTAATAAAGTATACATAGAATTTTATGAAAACAAAAAAATACAAACTTAATACATCTCGAACATTCAAAACTAGTTTCTTGGAGACAATAATGTCTACTATGCATCACGAAATACAAATGTAGTCATAGTCTGGGGGTGTGGGGACAGGAGAGCACTTACAAATTCTCCCAAAATGTGTAATCTATATGTTACATAGAGGATATACAAATGCCACCATGTTCTAATTTGGTCACAGAAAATAAAATGATAAATTTTCAAAATGTGGGTAGAATGAATATAACTTTATCATAGTTGTCTTCAAAAAGTTCATGGAAAAATGCATATTATGATAAAACACTATGCATTGGTTTAAAATTTTCTTTTGTACCAAAATAAACTCATATTAACTTGTTATAGCATGGCTGAACAGGGTCTAGTTTAAGGCACTGAGAAAGATAACACATTCATTTGAAAAGAACCCTTATCAGAACAACATGGATTATGCTAAAATTTAAGCAAGAACAACATCAAATTTATGGTAAAGCTTGAGTAGAAGAATGGTGAAATCATGTATGCTTTCCAAAATTTGTGGGAACAACATCCTGAAGAAATTAGCAGCCTACAAATGGATAATATGATTTAAGTAGAAACGAGAAAATGTTGAAGATAAAGCTAATAGCAGCAGACCATACACATCTATTTGGGAAGAAAAAGTTAATCTTGTCCGTGCCCTCAGTAAAGAGGACTGATGATTAGTGGCACAAACAATATCCAGTACCACAGACATCTCACTCTGGTCATCTTACATATTTCTTAGTAAAAAATTAAAGGAGAGCAGATGTTCCACTGGATAGGTGCCCAAACCACTCCTTCCAGATAGCTACAGAAAAGAGAAGACTTGCTTTAAATTGTAAACAAGTGGGATCAAGATCCTGAATCGAATCTTCAAATAATTATGACAAGAGGTAAAACATAGTTTTACCATCCTGAAGACAAAGCATAAGCAAAACAATGGGTACCAAAAGATGAAAGTTATTTAGCAAAGCAAAAGCAGATGGTTTAAGAGCAAGGATCATGGCAACAGCTTTTTGAGATGCTCAAAGCACTTTGCTTGTTGACTTTTTGGAAGGCCAAAGAATGATAGCACCTGCTTATTATGAGAATGCTTTGAGAAAGTTAACCAAAGATTTGTGAGGAAAACTCCCAGGAAATCTTCACCAAAGAGTTATTTTCCACCATGACAATGCTCCTGCTCATTCCTCTCATCAAACAAGGGCAAATTTCTAACAGTGTCAGTGAGAAATCATTAAGCATCCACCTTAAAGTCTTAATTTGGTTATTTCTAGCTTCTTTTTATTTCTTAATCTTAAAAATTCTCTTAAGTATGTAGCATTAGTATCCTATCATCCCTTACAAATTGGCTTGAATTTGGTTGAGAAACAAAGTTTGTATTTCTTATTTTTATGTTTTCCTTCCATTTTCCATGTACTTTTTGAAGTCCCCTGTATGATAGTGTAGTATTAAATATAGTAGCATGTATAATTTGTATATAGTATTAAAATACACAGAGTATTTACAATATAAATAGCAGTTTATATTATATGTATTAGTATACATATATGTATCACTTTATAGTGTAACATTACATGTAGGTCATTTATACTATGTATTACATAAAATATGTTATATGTGCTGATATTTAGTAAAACTCCATTCTTGTTATTTGAAATTTCAAGAAGAAAAAAGCAATCTAGGAATAATTTTTAAGTATTTTAAACAAGAAACATATAATTACAAAATAATGTTATTAAATAGAGATTTTGATTATACTTTTCACCTATATTTTTTTCAAAGGTAATGACATATTAGTAGGTTTCTATTAAAATTGGTCAAAATAAGTTAGTATCATCATACTTTCTCCAACATTCCTTTCCTGCATCCTAATTTTAAATATGTAAGTACGTGTTATATGCTTTATGTGTGTATTATATGTATTATGTATGCAGTCTGTATATACAGGTTATATTGTGTATTTATTCTTCAAATGTTTATGTCATTTATATTTTATAAATCCACAAGGTGGATAGCTTTAGTTTTACAGTTAAGTACGTTATTCATAATCAGTTCTCTTTCCCAAACCTTTCCCATTTCCCTTCCTTCCTTCCTTCCTTCCTTCCTTCCTCCCTCCCTCCCTCCCTCCCTCCTTCCTTCCTTCTCTCCTTCCTTCCTTCTTTCTTTACTTTTTTTTTTTGAGTTTTGCTCTTGTTTTCCAGACTGGTGTGCAGTGGCACAATCTCGACTCACTGCAACCTCCTCCTTGCTGGTTCGAGCGAATATCCTGCCTCAGCCTCCCAAGTAGCTGGGATTACAGGTGTGCACCACCACTCCAAGCTAATTTTTTGTACTTTTTTTTGGTAGAAACAGGGTTTCATCATGTTAGCCAGGCTGATCTCAATCTCCTAACCTCAGGTGATCCTCCCCCCTCGGCTTCCCAAAGTACTGGAATTACAGGTGTGAGCCACCGCCCCAGCCATCCTTTTCCATTTCTAAGTCTTTTATTTTTTTGGTTTGCTGAATTTTCTTACTTAGTAATAAAGTTGATATTTAATTTCAAAAAAGTTAATGAGTACTCTATTCCTTAAGATCTTGAAAGCGTTAATTTGTCTGCTTTCTATGTTTATAACTAAAGGAAAATTTTATTGACATGAAATTATTCATCATACATTCATTTCTAAATTTTTAGACATTTTGCCAATATGTACTGTCATAAAGAATTGCTATGAAAAGTCTGAGTCTAATCTCTATTCCACCCAATTCCATTCATGACTTTCTTCTGTCTTGATTTTCAAATGTTTTTAAAACTTTGAATCATTTTTTTTAGATCACAATATTTTCTTTCAATCTCCAAAACAGGTATTCTTGCATGTCATAATCTGTATTTTTGATATTTTAAAATATATTCTATGTGTTGTTCACTTTTTAAGAAATATTCATTATTAATGTATCAGTCTAACATTACACGTCTATGGTTTTTTGTATTTTATGCTTATTTTTATTTTCCACAGTATGTATTGTGTAAAACAGTTTTAATTCACGTTTATTCGATTTTTCTGCTATTTCTAATATGGCTTTTATGTTTCTTGAAATTTGCTCATGTAATCATTTCACTTGGATACCTAATGATTTTGTCTTTGACATCCTATATTTCTTCCCTGATCTCTTCAAAAAATCTGACAAACTCTTTAGATGCCATAGAAACTATTTTCTTATTTCCTTTGAAAATTCTTGTCAGTTTTTTTCATTTTCCTTGATTAATTTTCTTGATCTGTTTCTCTCTGTGTCTTCAAACAGACCTCATATGCTTTCTTTTTCTCTATTCTTTCTTAATTTTGCGTGTAAATATCATTTATATACTATTAAGAAGAAGTGAGGCAGGCTATTATTTATACTTGATTTTGTCTTTACAGAAACCCCCTTCACTGAATCCTTTACACTACAATATTTCTCCCCTTGATTATTGACATTTATGGGTCTGTGGCTTACAGCAAAGTCCTCTGATTACAGTCTATCTGCGATGAAATCTTGGAATGACCTTCTTATTTCATTGCTTTACCCTATATAACTTTTGGGAATATCTACAGGCTGCAGTTTAGAAAAAATATATATTAACTTATCCTAAATAGCAAAACTCTGTTAGCACTGAAAATGGAAATTAAGCAAAATTTTCTGATACTGTGTTAAAAAAGAAAAAAAAAAAAAAAAAAAAAAAAGACCAAGAAAGCAAATAACTTAGCTAATTGCTACAGAAAATGCTTTCTGAGAAAGGCAATACTGTATCAGTTTTTTTTTTTTTTTTTTTTTTTTTTACATGAAAACTAACAGCTCACTCAAAAAGAAGTTCCAATAAATAGCCTGCTTACCAGGACTGCTTAAAGATCTTTGGTTTCCTATGCCTTTAGAGCCAAAGCAGTGATGTCATAAGTTCTTCGACATCTCAGTGAGTTCTCCACCTTGTCAAACTCACTCTACCCAAGCAACTCTCTGCCAATGCTACTTTAGCATGTTGTCCCCTTCAGTTTGACCTCTTTTTGAAACTTAATGGGGTAGAATCAAATCTACCTCAGTAATATTTCCCTCCTTCAAAACCTAATCACACTCTTATACCTCCATTTAGGGGCCAAATAGAGAGGGCTTCTTTATGAACAAAGCCTGAAGAGATGTGTGTATGCTTTTAGGGTTCTTTTATTTTTTTTCCCTTTTCATTTTAGTCTACATTTCACTGCACTGTTATAGAAAAATATACATTACAATTTTATTGTCTGAGAATTGGGCTTTTTCCTGTTTGCTTTTCTATTTCAGGCAGGATCTTACTCTGTCACTGAGGCTGGAGTGCAGTAGCTGGATCAAGGCTCACTGCAGCCTCGAACCCCAGGGATCGAGTTATCATCCCATTTCACCCTCCCTGGTAGCTGGGACTACAGCCAAGTGCCAACATGCATAGCTATTTTTTTTTCTTTTTTGTTAAGATGGGATTCCTTCATATTTCCCAGGCTGGTCTCAAACTCCTGCGCTCCAGCAATCCGTGTGCTTCGGCCTCTCAAAATGCTGGGATTACAGGCACAAGCGATAACGATCGCCCTGTTTGCTTGTTTTAATAAAAATGGGGCTGTTTATATATTTTTTCAACAATGCAATGTTATTGCATTGTTTCTTTGAAGATGTGGTTGTTTCTCTGAATCCGTATTTGTTGGAGGGAAATGAAGAACATGTATACTCACCGATTTTAATTGGAATTATCTCAGTAATGCATTATTTAAATAAACTAAGCATCAGTATGTTGAACAAGAAAACAAGATCACTATTTCAAGATTTTTATTATTTAGATGGAAATCCATTGTGTGTGTGAATATATGAAAATCCTCAGAATGAATTTTCACACTCTATCATTTCACAGATGAGGAGATTGAGTTTAAAATTGCATCTCTTCTTAAAGTTTACATTTCCAATAGCCCTGGAAGCACTAGGTTTTAGTCTCTGTCCCATTTGCTTATTTTGGTTGTCAGAGTTCCTGAATTCCAACCAGAAGAATTAGTTTCTATGGCAGAATTAGTTTCCGTTGATCTCCATGCCTCCTCACCGACCAAACTATGGTTGGTCATAAAGTTTCATTTTCTCACTATTAACTTCTATATGCTACAAGTTTTTCTTTTTATTGTCTTCTTGAAAAAAAAAAAAGGGGGGGAAATAGGATTTTGCTATACATGTAAGTATTCTAAATTTTCTCTATAATCAGAAAACAAGCTACCTTGCTGGGTATTCACACATTGCTTATTGGATCTAGTTATTTATTATAATTAAAATACATGAAGAAAGGTTTTATGATGAGGGATTGTGTAGTTAATCACTGACCATGGCATTCTTGAAAAGGAAATCGTGAAACATCTTTACAAATTACTTCTTTGGGATAAAAATACAACCAGTTTATGGACAGATAGCCAATGCAAATTTCTCAGCAGTGACAGAAAACATACCAGAGTTAATTACAAATCTGGATTTCTCAGCCTAGAATAAAATAGCCTTTCTTAAGTCTAAAATTAGTTCAAACTAAATGTGATCTAATTCCCTTTCTTTCTTTCTTTCTTCCTTTACTGTTCAATTTTAAAACTCAGAGTAAAAATTGGGATGGTATTTTATAATGTTAAATATTCACTATTTTTATGTGTTTCCCCTTTTATGTTGAAAACAAAGCTTTACATTGGATTATGTACTTATTAAGTACATTTACTTACATAAATGAACATAGTAAAATGATTATGTCTTGGTATATTAATTAAAGAATAGCTTCTGATGTGAAATATTTCAAGTAGAATCAGATTGTATTTACCAACATTAGGTTTGATAAGAGAAATAACCAGGATGAATAAAAGAAAATTAAATATTTTTCTCTTTTAATTGATTCAGTTTTACTAGACCTGGCATTGATACATAAATAAATATGGAGAAAGAAGGCAACGCTTATCCTTTGTCAGGACTGATATCGGAGATACATGTTCTTGTCTCCCCATTTCCCTGCGCTGAAAGTTGCATCCACTGACACAAATACATTTTGTTTATGGGATGAATAGTAGCTCTAAGTGCTTTCGATTTAAGGAATAGAAAATAAGACTTTTAAGTGGCCAGCTGATTTCCTGGATACACTTAGAGATATATTTAATAGAAAATGACAAAGGTGTTGACTAAATTGTTATGTTAGAATATATTTAGCTGTCAGTGACTGAAAATTCAAAGTAATAGTGGCTTATCTAAAAGAATTTTATTTCATTTTAATATAAGTAAAACACACCAAGTGATATGTTGTCCAGGTCTAATGTTTTTGGACCGTGGTATCAGAGATATTTCTTTCTACTTTGTTCTCTACCATTCACATATTACAGCTTTATATGAAGTGATACAGCTCTCACCATTATAATCTTACCCCAGACTCCAGAAAAGAGGAGAGAAAAGGGAAAGGAATAAGGGAAAAATTCTCCTGAAAGTGCACATTCCACTTGCTGTTAAATCCCATTACATAATACTCATTCATTTTTCTATATCTAGATGCTAGGGATGTCAAGGTATGTAAACGTTATTTTGGGTGTTCATAGCCCAGTGAAAATATGGAGAGTTTTATTACTGAATAAGGGGGAGAAATTGATTTTGAAAGACAACCAGTGATCAGTTACACTGTTACATCATACTAAGCTTTTAGACTCAATTATGAAATATACTGTAACATGTAAATTAGAATGTAAGCTTCTTGAGAGCAAGGACTTCTACTTCTCAGTTTTGTAGGTGCTATATCCCCAACATGTAGCAGCCTATCACATCATAGGTAAGTAACAAAAATTTGGTGTTTTAACTGCTTTACTGAGGTATGATTGACATAGTAAGACTCTATATATTTAATGTATATAATTTGATGAGTTTGGAGAAAAATAGTATACACCTTTGAAATCATCATCACAATGTATGTTATAAAACTACCGTAACCTAAAAAAGTTTTCACTCATCTTCTTTATAATAACAATTATTCTTTGTATCATTATTTTGTGATATGAGCACTTAACATCTACACAAAAAATTTGTTGAAGGAATACATGTCCTAATAAAGTGGAATAAGCTCAGAAATGATGAGACTTAGATTTGAATTTGGGTTCTTATTTTTTTTTCTCTGCTTGAATACGTACCCATTACTTAATGTCTCAGTACCTTATTTTCCTTTTTTTCAGTAGGGTTTGGTCCATTTATCCCAGGAGACTTTTTATAGCACTAATCATGACCTGAATTATCTAGAAAAAAAAGGCCCAACCTGGATTCCTAGAATTTTTTAAATTGTAAAGAAAATGTTTAGAAAGAATATTTTTTATTAAAGTACTTCTTGCTTATAGACAAGTACACATAAACGCATAGGGAAAATTTTCACAAATTAAACAAGTCTCTTTAACCAGTAGACAGATTAGGATATAAAATATTTTTGACATCCTCAAAGTCTTATTATCCCATCCAGTCACTACATTCCAAAGTTAACTACTAAAATGACATTATCACCATAGATGTATTTTTAAAGCTTTAATATGTTTGGCTTTTTTCCATTAGGATGATGTTTTTGACATTCACGTAATTTTGCGTGTAGCAATATCTTTATTCTCATTGTTGTATTCATTTACCATATATCTATATAGCACTGTATATCATCTATATATTATATACATATAATAGCTATATACATCATATATGTATCTTTATATATATGTCAGTTATTTCACATATTTATATATCTTTATATATGATGTGCATGTGTATTCATACACACACACACACACACACATGCATTCTAGTGTTGATAGAATTGTGGATTATTTCCAGTTTGAGCTGTAGATACATACATATGCATTCTAGTGTTGACGGAATTGTGGATTATTTCCAGTTTGGGCTGTTATAAAAAGTGCTGCTGAGAATATTCTCATAGATAATCTTCTGGTGGTGACTAGAATTTCTGCTAGGAATTATTTCTGTATCATAGGAAATGAAACATTTTAACAGATATTGCCAAACATTTTCTCCCAAAAGTTATACGATGTGTACTCCCATTATCATTACGTGATAGTTGCTGTTGCTCTACGTGATTATCAAAAATTAATTTTAACTTTCAAACTTTTAGCCATTCTGGTAGGTATGCGGTAATATTTCATTGTGCTTTTAATTTGCATATCCCTGCTGAGTAGTGCTGATGGGATTTTTATAAGGTTTTTAGACATGATTTTTTCTTCTGTAAAATGTGCAGTCTTTAATCATTTTATTTTCTTAATTACTGAGACTTTAATATTCCATGTAGATACTAGTCGTTTGTTAGATATATGAATTATAAATATCTGGTGCGGTTGTATAGCTTACATTTTTATTCTCTTAATGTGGTAATTGAGTGAGTAAAATTTAATAAGTCGAATGTACATCAATTTACATTTTTTCTTTATACTAATACTTCTTTAAAAAACTTTGACAATAACAGGTTCATAAAGATATTCTTATATGTCCACCCCAGAAGCCTTATTATTTAGTCATTTTCATTTAAAACTGTACTCTATTTGGAATACATATTTTTATATGGTAAAATACGTGGGTTAGTGTTCAGTACATATAGTGTCTTAATCCATTTTGTGCTGTTGTAAAGAAACACGTGAGTTTGGTTCTAAAGAGGTTTATTTGGTGCATGGTTCTGCAGGCTATTCAAGAAACATGGCACCAGCATCTGTTTCTCATCAGGGCTTCAGGCTGCTTTTACTTATGGCAGAAGGCAAAAGGAAGCTGGTATGTGCCAAGTTCTCATTTCAAGAGAGAAAGCGAGAGAGAGAAGGGAAGGCACCGGGTCTTTTTTTTTTTTTTGTAACCAGCTTTCTCAGGAACTAATAGAGCAAGAACTCACTCCTCAGGCCTGACTCCAGCACATTAATTTATTCATGAGGCATCTGCTCCATGACCTAAACACCTCCCATTAGGCCCCACTTCCAACATTGGGGATCAAAAGTTAACACAAGATTTGGTGCGGCAAGCACCCAAACTATACCACATTGTCAGCCAACTGATCCAGCATATTTGTTCAGGAGCGTATGCTTTTCCCACTGCACTGCAGATATAGCTTTGTCATGTGTCTTTTGATGTGTGTATATGGGTCTCTTTGGGCACTTTTGTTCCATTCCATTTGTCTATTTGTTTTCTTCGTGTCAAGAGACACATATTTCTTATTATATCTAAACATAAGTTTTGAGATCTATTAGTTAAAGTGTTAATTTTTTTCCTTCCTCAATATCATCTTGGCTATTTTTACATTTTCTTATAAACTTAAGAAACAATCTGTGAATTTTCATACAAACAGATAATAATAATTATTATTATTACTGCTATTCTTATTATTGTAACTATTATAAACCTTTAGGGTTTTTTTTTTTTTTTTTGAGATTGAAGTGAAACTGTAGTTTAATTTGGGTACAATTGACATCTTTAAAAATAATTCAAAAATATTGAATACTCCAGTACATTGATATGGTTTCTGTGTATGTATCTATGCCTCCTTTAATGTATCTCAATGATGTTTTATCGTTTTTATTCTTGCACATACTTTACTTTTAATTATACATTTGAGATTTAATCCCAAGGATTTTAACCTTTCAAGTATTGTTGTCTTGACAATGTAAAACTCTCTTTTGTCTCTCCCAAGTTTTTGTTTTTAATTTGCTTATTTACTTACTTGTTTTCCATATATTATATGTTGTAAATATTATGATGATTCAGGAAATAAATATATACAATCTTTTTTTCTATCAAAATGAATACTATCTTTTTTTGGTATTTTAAATAGTTATGATGTATATACAACTCGCCATCCTAGTTTTTCATTTTACATATGGCAAATATTATTTAATATATCTACATATTTTCTGTTACTATCACTTTTTAAGATTGGATAACATTTTTCTCTAGTGAACGATGCACAAATTTTATAATAGTCCCCCTGTTAATAGATATAAACATGTTTTATTTTTTATCAAAAGAAACTGAAGATTCTGCCCATAAGTATTCATATTTCAGATAAATTTCTTAAGGCATATTTTCTGAAGTGCAATTATCTGGTCAAAAACTATGAGCACTTTGATATGATATGCATGATATATCCTGCTATCTGCTATGAAATGGCTTTTACCTACTCACGGTACCAATAACAAGATGCAAGAAAATAGTCATTTCTGTATGCTCACCATCTGTATGCAACACCATTTAAAAAGCAGTAACAAAAGACCTAATATATCTTTGATTATCTTTTATTTTGCTTGTGTTTACATTGAACATTTTAATCTATGTTTGTTCACTGGTTATGTTTCTTCTGTTGTGTATTGTCTGTTAACCGACTAAGAGTCAGAGAGAAACTTTGACTAAATTTGCGCATGTTGGTAACCTTACTGCCATTGCTTTAGGAAAAATAACCTTTGATGGAACAATAGTGTTTTTATATGCAGCATTGCAGATCAATGCAGATATCTGCTCCCATGAAATTAAAAAAAAAAAACAAAACACTTTAAATTTTTTGAGTTTGGAAACTGGGCGACCTGGAAGCTGACACTATAGATAAGGAACCGATGAATGAAGTTCAATCAGAGCTTCCCTGGAGTTGAACTTCTCTCTAGGGCTTGGATACCATTGTTTTCTATAGAAATGAGGACACTGACATTCAGAAGGTAAAGAGAAATTCTGGGGACCTGAGATGGGTAGTATTGACTGTTGTGTATCTTCCTTGATGCTAAATCCAGTGTCTTAATCTTCTCAGTATCGTTGGTCCAGTCAATGCCCAGACGTAGCACAGAGATTTCCTCGATTTTCTCAAACTTCATCACAACCCACGGATATCCTTGGGTAAGTATAACGGATTGTGGCTTTAAATGTCATATCAAGAGGGACAAATGCTAATGACCCAAACATTCTCTGTCTATGGCATGACCTCTTCACATTATACGGTATATTCTCCATAATGTGCACTGTGTCTAGTATCTCCTCACATAAATAATCTATTCATAAATACTCTTACACATGCTCTCCTTACATGTTACTTTGTTACATGATAGATACATGTATTTTTCTTCCATGTACTTATTGTCCCCAGAGTGTAGAAGTAATTAGGCAGACTTATGAATGCCCTGTGGTTTTAGAACACAAATCCAACAAAGATAGAACTAAAATGCTAGCAGCTTATTTCTTTGCTTGCAAAAAAGAAGATATTCTTTTATCTGAAAGAATTTTATTATACATCTTTCTATTATCTATCTATCTATCTATCTATCTATCTATCTATCTATCTATCTATCTGTCTATCTCAAAGCCATGACATTCTAATATACATCTGGGTGCCATATATAGTGCCTGCAACTGGGTCATAAATGGAATTCAGCATACTGGGGACTGACTGTGGCTCCAGGGAAATGTACCAGCATAAGTCACTAAACCAGCTGTAAGTCACCAATCTGTATTCTTGGTAGGACAGCCTTGGAGCAACAGCAGCTTCTCATAATCCTGGAGGTACTTATGCCCCTTATAAGTCAGTGTTCCTGCGAACTTGTCTACTTGTTATTAGAAGGCTCATATGTCACCTGTTCTGGAGGAAAATTGAAGCATAAGTGAGAGAGTTTTGGTTTTGTCATTGTAGACTTTTCCTGAGAGGATGGAAGGAGGCTTAAGAGAAAAAAAGAAATAAATCCCCCTTTTCTAAATGCACATACATCCTTTCTATCTTCTCTCAGATACTACCTATTCTTTGCCAGCTCCCTGCAGAAAGGCAGACAATGGTTGCTGGGCATCAAAGGAGAGTAATTCTGCATGTGACACGAATCATAGTGAGAGAAAAATCCTACATGGTAACTCATCCCCATCCTTACTGCCAGATCACAGGAGCTCTGAATCTGAAGTGACTTAAAAACTACCTAACATTAACAAACCTACTATTTTGTTTCAAAATTAAATTATATTGGCTTTTTCCTAATTACCTACCTAATTTCCTATTCCCTTTGTAGAAATGAGTATAATACAAAAAATACAAAGAAGAAAGTAAAAGTTAATATTTTGTCTAAAGATAATGGCTATTAACCTTCTGAAAAACGTAAGTCCAAGTGTTTGTTCTCTACACATACTACATATATTTCATTTATAAAATAAAATAACATGCAGTCTTTTGTAATGTGCATTCCTTACTTATCAATATGTTGTGAGTATTTATGCCAGTAAAACGTACTGTCCTGCTTTCAGTAAGTTGTATAAAATTCACTGTATGGATGTATCGAACTTCATATTACCAGTCCTAGACTAGCAAAAATTTATAAGGGCAAATTCTCATCCTAATTCACCAACATAAGTAAACAACAATAGGAGCTCCAGGTGTCTTCCATGTCATTGGTGATTAAATGGCCTAGCTCACTTGCAAGTTCTCCTCAAAGGTGTAAAGGACACACATTCACAATACTGAAAAATAAATATACAACATCTAGCACAAGTGCCCAAATGCACCAACCCTCTCCTGTTTCCCTCACTTATGTGGGCTACTCTTCTCTACCAAAACTCGAGAAAGATTAGACGTTTGTCTCATTGATGTGGGGCAGTGTCTGTTTACAGTCTTAGAAAACAAAACCTGTGAATGTCATCTGCAGACAAGAAAACAGATTTAGGATTTGAAAAGAGGAACTATGTTTTGTGGCAAGTGGGCAGAAAAAAACACATTGAACCTGCAGGAAATTATCCAGCACTGAATAACACACACACACACACACACACACACCACAAATTAACCATTCAATGAATTGTCCTGCCAAATGAAGCCAAAGTAGAGATGCACTTGGGGACAGAAATGTTGAGAGCTTGTAAAATAAGAGTATTCTGAGTAGGTAGGAGACTATGCTAAGAAAGAAAAAGGTGAACCAGTTCAGTATCCAAACCTCAGCAAACCAGGGATTCACAGTTCTAAGCTGGTCTACAGCAACACAAGGGGAAGTTGACTTTCAATAGTGAAGCTGACAAAGACATCTTACTAAAAATCTTTCAAGGCGTAGGGCAAGATCATACAAACATTTCTCTGTTTAAGACTTTAGGAATTTCTGTTTTCCAGCCAAAGCCAAGTGATTATTTAAAAAAAAAAAAAAAAAATCCTACCCTTGAAGAAACCCTAGGGAAGGCATTCTGCAATGGGCTTTACAGAGCAACTTCTCGCTGAAACAGCACCTAAGAAAGTTCCTGAATTTGCATCCGTATGTACCCTGGTAAAAAGGAACACAGGTAGAGCAATAAGTTAATAACATGTTTATTTTAAATAATTCCCATTAGTTAATTTGAGAGGACTTATAATTCACTGCAATAATTTTATCAACTCTGATGCACAGGAGTAGTAAATCTAAATTTAACTGACTAATCATAAACAAATATGAGAATTATTTAATAAATATTTACTGGTAGAGTATTTATTGAGAAAGTAACATTGGAGGACACTGTTTTACAGACTGAAAGTATAAAAATGTACAAAACATGCAAAACCACTGCATTTAGGAAATACACTTTCTGTTGAGGAGAGGGGCTGGGCAATGGTTTCATGAGCTGCAATAACGAATCAGCAATCGGTGAAAAGCAGGTATGTTGGAATGGGAAACAAGCAATTATTCTCAGTTAAGGATTTGTCCTAGTGAAAAGAGACTGCCAGATAGCAAGTTTTACCATTAGCAACTGTGATAGTTAGTACCGAGTGTAAACCTGATTGGATTGAAGGATGCAGAGTATTGATCCTGGGTGTGTCTGTGAGGGTGTTGCCAAACATTTGAGTCAGTGGGCTGGGAAAGGCAGACCCACCCTTAATCTGTGTGGGAGCCATCTAATCAGCTGCCAACTTGGCTAGGATATAAAGCAGGCAGAAAAAACGTGAAAAGGTTAGAATGGCTTAGTCTCACAGCCTACATCTTTCTCCCGTGCTGGATGCTTCCTGACCTTGAACATCAGACTCCAGGTTCTTCAGTCTTGAGACTCAGACTGGTTTTCTTGCTCCTCAGCTTGCAGATGGACTATTGTGGGACCTTGTGATCATGTGAGTTAATACTACTTAATAAACTCCCCGTTATGTATATATCGATCCTATTAGTTCTGTCCCTCTAGAAAACCCTAATTCAGCAAGTATATAATTTATAATTGTGCACCAATGTACAATGTAATGAAACTAATTTTAACCTATATTGTAATTAATTTTTAAATAATTTTTAATACACTTTTAAATGTCTTCAGAAAGTAAATTTCCCAGGTAAAACTATGAGGTGGCAAACCAGCCAGCCTCTACTGAATTTGATATTTAGACTTTAAGCCAGGGCAGACTAAATGATAACCTGCAATGTAATAATGCCTGGATGGTCCTCTGTCATTTTTGGATGAATTTCCTCTTCCATAATAAATTGAAGCTTGTTAATAAATATTGAACCATAAAAATAAAATAATTTTCAATTGAAAATCTAAATTACAAGCATCTGAAAACCTTTGTATCATAAAACAGATTATGCAAACATGTTACATAGGATGTAAACTTTCTGCAAATATTTTATTATTTGAGCTGTCGATTCTGAATACATATGCTAAATCTGAACTATCTGTGGGAAGAAATGTGGTTCATTATCTGATGTGAATGAGTTGACAATCTGCAAATGAAATTTAGTCATTTGTGGATAATTGAATTTGTTTAATAGTTATCTATTCTAAGTTCCCATTCCCCTAATTATCCAGCCTTTATTATTTATCCAGCAACTTAAGACAGATTTATGTTCCTTTGGGAAACACAAATGGTCAATGTCTTTTGTTTTCTCCAGCATCACCATTACTAAAACAATGGAGATGCCCATTCTCTGCCTCTTTCATACATACCCTGATATTCAAGATTATTTGTTCAGCAAATATTTAGTGAGTACCTGATTTATTTAATTTTTTTGTAGCCACAGGGTCTTGCAGTATTGCCCAAGTCAGTCTTGAACTTCTGTGTTGGTCTCCCAAAGTGTTGGGATTACAGGCTTGAGCTACAGCACTGGGCTGAGGCCCTGATTTGATCCAGCTTTTGCCTTCTCTATTTTTTGGTGGGAATACAAATGAAGCAGTGTTTCTTCCTGAGGCCTTAAAAAATTCACAGTAGTAGAATATATAGGAAATTCAATACATAATAATATTAACATTGGGATGATGTCTTATACAACTCTAAAAGTCATATAAGCTAATATATAGGGGAACAAGACAATTGGCAAAGAAAAGCTGATGTTTGACTTACATTTCAGTGGGGCTCACTGGGAGAATATAGATGAGAACAAAAAACCTCAAAAAATTTCCTGGCAGAGAAAACAACATAAAATAAGGAAAATGTGTCTATGGTCCAGGATATAAAAACGAAGACAGAGATGATATGTAAGATACTCAGATTTCTGAGGGCTGTGAATATAACAATAACAGAATTGGACCTGTTATTCCCTAGAGTACCTGGCATTGAGACTGGCACAAATCGTTTGCTCAATTTAATGTCTGCTTTCATTTGTTAAAACTAAATTATTTCTCTTGAAGTTTCAAGATCTCAGATTGGATTGAGCTTTCTTGTTTTACTTATTTTATTTGGGATATTCTTATTCTATTCATCAATTTCTACTACTCATCCTTCCTTTATTTCTTCTTTAGTATTCATGATTCGATATCAGTACCTTAAAAAGAAATTTATATTTACTCTCCTGGCATGGTGGCTCATGCCTGTAATCCCAGCACTGTGGGAGGCTGAGGCAGGTGGATCAATTGAGGTCAGGAATCCAAGACTAGCCTGGCCAACATGGTGAAACTCAGTCTCTACTAAAAAAAAAAAAAAAAAAAAAAAAAAAGAAAAGAAAAAATGAGCTGGCATGGTGTTGCGCACCTGTAATCCCAGCTATTCCACTGGCTGATGCAGGAGAATTGCTTCAACCCAGGAGGCAGAGGTTGCCGTGAGCTGAGATTGGGCCACTGCACTCCAGCCTGGGCAACAGAGTGAGACTCTGTCTCAAAAATAAAATGAAATAAAAATAAAAAATTAATTTATGTTTTTCCTCTACATTCCTTAATCTACATTATTTTATTTCAACTTCTTAATTTGCTGTACCTTTGTGTGCACATTGTCTCTCTTAGACACGTCGATTCAAAGTCTTCAGGTACTGACAAGGACTCCCTTCCTGACCAAACTTTAGTGAGAATCATTTGAGCGCTCTTCTTGAATAAGTCCCAACCTTCAACCTGCTGTCCTGCTCTTGGCCTACTGAGTGCAGTTTTAACAAAGAATTCTGCTAAATTAGCAAGCATTCTCCCACTGTTGATGTTGATATCTGATGATATCCTCATTCCCAGTCCTTCACATCTAAGTCCTTGGCCTAATTTTAGAAAGAATCCTGTTAAGCAAGTTTGGAGAATCCCTCTATCCTTGACATCTAGTCACATTCCTTATAGTAATTTTCTATCCACTCACTCCTTCACTCTACTGGTTGGCCATAAATCTCCAGCTTTCTTTTCTGTAGTCAGAGGTGAGTTCGATCTCTCTTCTCTATTGCAATATTATCTTGTCTATTGCAATAGTCTTATACAAAGTCTGTTTGACTGCTTTAAGCATGAGTCAGAATAATTTTTCTATTACAATTCCACCTCCATATGAATAGCTATCACGTAATTATCCCAGGCTTGCATTACTACCTGCTCTCTTTTTGAATACAAATTATCTCAGTCAGTTCTCAGATATATCATTATATTCCACCAGATCTCTTAAATGGACTCAGTATTTCTTAAAGATATCATCTGTTTCCTATCCCAGGCTTGGAATCTTAATATCATTCTGGAATCATAATTCTACCAACCTTTCCCATCACATTCCAGTTATGTGCATTATTTATTATACATATCTTCTACATTCATTCACCCCTCTCCTTCTACCTGCTAGCTATCTAATTTAAGGTGTCATCAATCCATGTCGAAACATTTCAATAGCCTACTTATCAGTCTCTTTCAACTCTTTCTCACTTTTAATATTCTTATAAAATACCATCAGCTTGCTTTTCACAAAATCAAGCTTAAATCCTATTCAACCTTGCTCGAATGTGTTTATTGCTCTCAGTTCCTTAAAGATGTTGTGCTTCCCAAAGACTGTATGCAAACATCTGGTGACACCTAAAATAACCTAATGTAGTTAATAAGCATAAATTTATAGAAACATTATTATTACATATTAATATGTTATATTCAGATAACATAATTATAATATTATAAAATAACACTATTTTATGTGCATCTCAAATTTTTTTCTTAATAATTCACTAATTGAGCACTACTAGTAGTTAACAGTTGTCTAGTAGAAAAGACAGATATAGGAGAGTGAAGGAGATCGTGAATCCCTGGCTCAGAATCACAGTTCTTTTATTTATATGCCCTTTGCTCAATTATTTAATATCTTATATTTCATATTTCTAGTTTGTAAAACAAGAATAATTATAGAATATACTTGATTTGGTTGTTGTGAGAAATGAGTAAGATAGTGCTTATAGGTTAGAACAATGCCTAGTAATTAATGGATAATTCAAATTAATGTCAATTGTTAGTATTGTTATTCACTATTAAGAATCCATAATTGTATATTGGAATTTGCATTGTGATCTGTTTCTGTTTTGTTTGGTTTTCTCCTTCTTTCTCTTTTGTTCAACATCTCGTGGGCCAGAACTGAAAAAATAGGATTTTCAAATTTTTATATATATATTTTTTTAAAAAACAACTCACTTTGGCATATAGAGAAAGCACTTGTCACAGCATCACAAATGAAGATTTAAGATAAGTACTTAATAATGCTGTTATAATTGTCAATCATGTTAAGATTAGGTCAATAAATTTGATTTTCTTTTAGCTTTGTGAAAAGATAAATAGTATTTCCACACAACGTGTCTTTTATCATAAAACTTGCTGACTTTCATCGAGAAACATCTTCACTTATTTATTAAGTTGTGGAAAGGAATTCATCTTTCAAGATAAGATATTCAGCCGATGATATAGTCCACAGAGCTGGGGCAGGCTTTGCAGATTAGCACAAATAATTTGAACCAATTAAACTTCTCACAAAGCAAATTTATGACAAGCATATTATCATGAAGAGGAATGAGTATGATAATTATAAAACTCAAATTATGTGATCAAAACTGTGATAAGAATGAGTCAGGTGCATTACATTATCTAAAATGTATGATTAGGAGTTTATCTGAAAAATCATAGAAAATATTTTAAACATTCTGAAAACCCTTTAAATTATCTGATTTAAAATTGATAACAGGTATAACTAGAAATAGAACACTTTTATAATATTTTGTGAGTATTCCCAAATAAGTAAGTAAATTTAGGAGAAAATATAAATCACTAACAATTTTCATAGTTGTATCGAAACAAATGTTTACAAATTATTTATATAGTTTTGGAAAGATTTTCTAGAATTCATCCCTATCACAAAAGCTATTTTAAAAAATGTTTTATTTTGAAACCGAGGAAATGTAAAGATAGTGCAGAAAGTTCTAGTATGCCCTTTACCCAGCTTCCCCAATATTCACATATTACATAACCATGGTATAAATATCAAAAATAAGAAATTGACATCTTATGTTATTATGTTATTATTATTATTATACATGACTGTTAACTAAACTACAGATTTTACTTGGATTTTCCCAGTTTATCTACTAATTTTATACAATCCATTTAGGAGTTGGCTGTCACTTAACAAAATGAATTTAAGATTCATGCTGTTACCTGAATGAAGTTGTCCCTTTTCTTTATCGAGTAATATTTCATTGTATGCTATGGTTAGTCCTTCATCTTTGGTTCATTTAGTCCTTCATCTCTGAGACACACTTGACTTGTTTCATTTTAGGGTTGGAAAGATACTGTAAATACTCATGGACAGCTTTTGTCTGTGAAATCCATAGTGAGAAAGCAAACATCTTAATTGAAAATAACTTAAAGAATTTGAAGAGTCACAGCTAATGTATGTAGGGCTTAAAACATAGGTGACGAGTTGATAGGTGAAGCAAGCCACCACGGCACACGTATACCTGTGTAACAAACCTGCACATTCCACACATGTATTCTGGAACTTAAAGTAAAAATAAATAAATAAATAAAAAGTAACAAAACAAAATAAGTAAAATAAAAAGGAATCTGAAGTGTCAACTTAGCAGAGAAATACAAAAGGCAACAAGCATTATTCAAAAATTTTCAACAGTGTTATCACTAGGGAAAAGCAAATAAAGCAAATTAAAACCACAATGAGATCCCAGTACATCTTTTTTGTTGTTGTTTGTTTCTTTGCTTTAGTTTTTTCTTTCAGACAGAGTCTTACTCTGTCACCCAGGCTGCAATGCAGTGGCTTGATCATGGCTCACTGCAGCCGTGACCCCTCAGACTCAAGCAATCCTCCTGCTTCAGTCTTCTGAGTAGCTGAGACTACAGGCACATGCGACTACACCAGCTACTTTTATTTTTTTCCTGATTTTTGTAGATATGGGGCCTCACAATGTTGCCCAGATTGGTTCAAACTCCTGGGCTAAAGTGATCCTCCAACTCTGGACTCCAAAAGTGCTGGGATTACAGGCAGGAGCCACTGTGCCCAGTCTCACCACAGCTCTTAAAGTGATTATTTATTTATTTATTTATTTTGACAGAGTCTTGCTCTGTCACCAGGCCAGAGTGCAGTGATGTGATCTTGGCTCACTGCAACCTCCGCTTCCTGAGTTCAAGTGATTCTCCTAACTCAGCCTCCCAACTAGCTGGGACCACAGGCGCGTGCCACCATGCCCAGCTAATTTTTGTATATTTAGTAGAGACGGGGTTTCATCATATTGGCCAGGATGGTCTTGATCTCTTGACCTCATGATCTGCCTGCCTCAGTCTCCCAAAGTGCTGGGATTACAGGCGTGAACCACCGCACCCCACCATTTTTTTTTAAGCTGACAATTCAAGGTGCTGGTGTGTATGCTGGTATATATAAATATAACTGACCTCTGCATGTTAATCATAGTAGCTAAAACTTCCACTATCATGTAGAATAGGAGTGGTGAGAGAGGGCATTTTGCCTTGCTCCCCATCTTAGGGTGAAAATATTAAATCTCTCATCATTATCATGTTAGTTGTACCTTGTATTTGGATGATCTTAATAGATTAAGAACATTTTCTTCCATTGCTAGTGCGCAGGAAGAGAGTTGTGTTTTTCTTTTTTTTTTTTTTTAAATAAAGTTCACTGACTTCAAATGTTGGACTAACTTGCATTCTTAGATAAACTCCACTTGGTCATAATGTATTTTCATTTTTACATATTGTTGAGTTTGATTTGTAAATACTTTGTTTAGAATTTTTGTGTCTAGGTTCATGAGAACTATTGGTTTACAGATATTTTTTAAAATGTTTATGTCTTATTTGGGGAAATATCTATTGAAATATTTTGCCCATTTTTAATTACATTATTCATTTTTCCACTATTGAGTTGTATGAGCTCTTTATAAATGTTGAATATTAACTCCTTATCGGATATATGGTTGTAATTTTTTTCCCAGTCTATCGGCTTGCTGGCTTCTGAGTAGAATTGAGAAGGGTCTACTAAAACTTAAATTTTCTTAGTAGGTATATTATTCTTCACATTACCATTTTTTGAGTGAGTCTTTGTATGTTAATACAAGCAGTCAAGCTTTCTTTTGTGTAGTGTTTGCTTGATATCTTTCCCTATCCTTTTACTCTTAACCTACTTATGTCTTACATTTAAAGTGAGTTTCTTGTAGACAACATATAGTTGAGCCTTACTGTCCTTTTTAATACAACCTGAATATGTCATCGCATTTTTATTATTGCCTGTTTAACTTGAAATATTTTTCAACAGGTGGTAAATTTCTTGAGAAATATGTTTTGTATTTTCACAATTTTATTCTTAAGAAGCAACATATTTCATTGAATATAAAAGTGTCAACAAATATTTGTATAATAAATACATCACTGGAGAATTATAAGTAAATGTTCTTTTAATAAGAGTTAGGAGAGTTGGCCTTTGGGTCTAGTTCAATCATTAACTAGCCATGTGAGTTGAAGTATATCACTAAATTTCTCATCTAATTTTCTCACCCTTTAACTGTTTTTTTTTGGAACAATCTGATATACAAGTTGAATATCCACTATTAAAATGTTTAGCACCAGAAGTGTTTTGGATTTGTTGGGTTTTTTTTTTTAATTTTTATTTTGGAATATATTTATATAGAATGAGATATGATGGAGGACAGAATCCAAGTCTAAACCCAAAATTCATTTATGTTTTACATCCACCTTATTCACATAGCATGAGATAATTTTGTACACTATTTTTAATAATTTTGTGCATGAAACAATTTTGTGTTGAGTATTTCATGTGTGCAGTTTTCCACTTGTCATGTCATGTCTATGCTCAGAAAGTTTCAGATCATTTTCTTTGTGTGGGAATGATAATCTATCACTGGAAATTGAGGTTAACTGAAATAATAATATTGGAAAAATTTCAAGTCTGACATTACAGAAAAACCAAAATATATGTTAAATTTTTAAAAAGTAGCTATTAAAAACTGTCAATTGAATGTCTGTAGAATGTTTTTCAATTAGCTAAAAAAGAAACCACAAGTATAGGAAAGAATCTCAGTATAGATTAAGTGAGTTACAATCAAAATGGGAAGATTTCTGAATTCAATCAGCTCAATAGAAGCAGCAAAAGTTTTGTTAAGAGTTGACTATAAAACTTATAAAAACAGGCTCTTAGAAGGACTTGCAAAAAAAAAAAAAAGTTGTGCTAAAAATAAAAGTAACTTTGGTTGAAAATAAAACTTAAAAATTTAACAATGCTGAATGAGTACATGATACACTAGGTTTCAAGAAATTAAGTGGCAAGACTGAGGGATCCTAGGTTGTTGCACTGCTGTACTTGGCAAACATGGCCTTAGTAGAGCCACTCCAATCATGAACTGTTTGTGGTCGACTCATGCTGCAAGTCACATTTAGTGCCATATCCTGGTCACCAGTCTCAGATAACATTGAAATATCAGGAGTCAAGTTGGAAAATTTTCTCTCCTTCATTAAGTAAGTAAATGAGTAATATCGAAATGAAGAATTTAATTAAATAGGTATTTAAGTTGTGTTAGTTTTAAAGAAAATATTTTAACTATTATTGTGCTGATGTGTGTGTTTGTTGTATTATTTCAGATTTTTGAAACATTTAGGGAACTAACATTTTAGACTTGTGTTTTTAATTTTAAATACTGAAGAGAATTTGAGCAATTAAAATGTTACATATTACATTTGTGTTTGAAACAATTTTGTGCATGAAACAATTTTGAGTGGAGTATTTTATGTGTGTGATTTTCCACTTGAAAGTGTTACATTAGTGTTCAAAAACATCTGACTTGTTTGATTAAGTATTTGATCAATTACATATTAATTAAATCTCAAGCTACAATAATTATTCTTATTCTTGATTATCAAAAGGTGCTAAAATACATAATTGTCAATGAAACTAGCATAGAAACAGTAGTATATAGAGATTGGATGATTTTATAAAACTTACAATTATAAAAATTAATTTAAAAAATTATAAACAGGAGAGACAATAAGATTTCCTTATAAATATAAGTGAAGCAAAATAAGGATGTTGTTAAAGACTTACTTGAACCACCTATACAATTCTGCTTCTAAGAATAAATGTTTGATCAGTAGCTATTGCATATAAAATTTAAATAATTACTGGCTAATATATTATTGTGAAATTTATGACTTAACATTGGTTGAGGAGGTCATTTTGACAATGTATAAAATAGAACTTGGTGGAAAGAAAAAAGACTTTTAACTTTTTTCTAATATTTTTGGCCTTTAAATCTAACAATGATCAAAGGTAGATTTCTTCAATATGTACTGTGTCAACTGACATTTTTTAAAGTAGTAAAAGGTATTATTATTTCATACTGTTACTATTTTAGGTCTTGGACTCTGACTTGCAGTTTAAATGCACCATTCCTCTAAAACATATAGCCATATTTGCACAATTAGCTTTTGTTTAGCTGAAGGCAGATAGCCAATCCTAAACACATGAAGCATAAAGGTTCTGGGGACTGAAAGACTTTTAATTGGACCACATGCAGAGTAGGTGTTCAGTCAGTGCCAAATTATGTTTAAAAGCTTTTGCTTGGTACAAGCAGTTATCTTTTGCTGATTTTTAAGTAACTGTTCTTCTGCCATCCCCATTGCTAATTTCCTTTTCTACCTTCTTTCCAAGACATTGTGCTCTTTCACCTCTTTCTTTCTCCTCTCTTCTCTAGCAGGCTGGCTATGTTATTTTTCTAATTGCTGATAAAATTTGTTTATAAATGATACAAAACTGTGTGTGTGTGTGGACTTGCTTTTGGGTTTGGTTGGGAAGATTCATTTGACTGCTCCTGGATGTTTATTATTGGGATTATATGAGAGCACACAAATCTGTTAAGACATTAGAGGTATTGTTTCGGCACAGCTTTACTAAAGGAAAAATGTTACTTTTAATCTTGAGGGTCACAGAGCTGCTACCTAAGTATTCTCCTTCCATCTTGACCCTTATTCTTTTACTTTCCTTGCTTCAGCATACAAGATTCTATCTTCTGTCTCAATTCTCAGCTCATTGTGAACCAAAAATCTTGGTCTTCTGTGTCTTATGCAATGTCACTGCCTTAAACTAGTCCTTTGTCTTATAGAGGATGTGAGTGCTCAAGAATGCACATTAATACCTATGTGAGTAACTAGTAGACATGTAATAGTACAGGATATTAGGAACACTGTGAAGTCTGATATTATTTATAGAAATTAAATGTAGGGGCAAAAAAGGAGGAAAGAGAAATGTCATTTGTGATGCAGAACTTTTTTTATATTTAAATTTCAATACAATGCTAAACTCATTTCAAGGTTTTCAGTTTAAGCCTTCACTAATCTGAGCCCTTGGTGCTCGTAAAGCAATTTTAAGAGCAGGGAGGGAGATAGGTGGAGGTCAGATGGCAAATGGGGATACATTCTGAAGGTTCCCATTATAGCTAAGAGATTTCTGATGATTCACTAAAAATGTGTTTATTTTACATTCAAGTCTATTTTATGAATACCAATGCTTATTATTATGACAAGCTTTTTTTCTTTAAAATTGTCCACCATTCCAGGAAGATTCTGAGAATTTCTGTACATAAATACATTTATTTAGTCAATGACATATACCTCCCTAGGAGTGGATTTATGTACCAGTTTAAAAATCATGGGTGTATTCCTATGGAGAAGTTTAGCCATGTTCCTACAGGTAGTTCTTTAAGTTATAACCTAAGATATGGGTGCTCAAATGCTGAAATTATAAGCATCTTGGCAAGGAAATTCTTCCAACACATCCTTTTATAAGAAAGCCTTAATTATTCCATTCATCTTTTTCTAAATAACTGAATACTTTGAATCTACCATCAGGAAGCCAAATAGTGACATTCAACTAAGAGTGATTCTTCAAGGGTGGTTAAACACTGCATTGCCAGAGAAAATGAGTTGGGAATAAGACATTTCGGATAGCAGATCTGAGACCTCAAAGAAGTAAACAAATAGTTCAGTAATTATACTCACATTCTATAAGGAAACATGCATCTATCAAAGAAAATTATAGTTCCTCTATACAATTTCAAATGAATGTTAAATGGTATGTGAAAAAATATAAAGGCTGTATTTAAAATATATACCTTTATTCTCTTAAAAATGTAATATGTACCTTTTTTCCTTTTATGTAAGCAATTTAAATTGAGGTAGTAGTGCAAAACAAACACACTATTAGTTATATTTCCATAATAGGAGGAAATAAGATTCAGGATGCTTTTAGTTCACATGGGTAAAGTTTAAAGCAAATATCAATGCTATTGAAAATGCAAACATTCAGGCTGAAGACTAAATGTTTAACATTTGAAAGGTGCATAACCAACTAGAGAATAGAAAATAACTTAAAAAAAAACTGAACTTGATACATTTAATATTTGTTCTAACTGTGTTTAGAAATTTAGTTGTTACTTTGCATTTATTACATCTATGCCTCTCAAGTACTCTCTCTGAAGCTACAGATAACATTGTTTTAATATTAACAGAAGAAAAATAACTTTCCTCAAACAAACTCATCACAGACAATGGAAGATCAATGCCAAAATGAATTGTTTCACAGTTCAGCTTGTTGTACTAGTTATAGCATTGCTGTTGACATACAAACACATCGATATAACTGATAATCATCTCTTCTTATGCTTCCAGCACTGTCTACTTTGTTTGTCAACTGCAAAGGTCCTATTGATTTATACGGGGCTAAGAAGTTTGGGACTATATTTTCTCCTCCTTTGAGTTACAGAATTAGTTTTGAGCACATTCACTTAACCAGGAAGAGAAAGAGATTCACTCCACTAAACATACATGCTGAATGACCTAGATGTTGAGTTAATGAGTCAATCAGAGGAAGCAAGGCAAAAGTTTCCCATATCATTCCCTGGGATACAGAAAGACCTGCTAGCAAGACTGGGAAAGTTTTAAATGTGAATTTTGCCCAGCTCACTCTGTAGGCTTCAGTTCATCTTATTAATATGCATTCAGGGGAACACTGGGTTAAGTAACAAGGTGTCATACTAAAGTGTGAAGAAAACATGCTATGCTACATTTATTCACAGGAGAAACAGAGGACCAAAGGTTTTCCCATTTGTCTCACAAATGGAAGGCATTTGTAGGTACTGGAAAATATTTACAGACAAAACTGATATGTTGTTATAATTTTGCTTCCATACTTTAGCTTTTTAAATAGATATAAAGAAGCGGGGAGGAAATGAAAAGCAATAAGTTACAAAGCATATACTTTTGAGGGCAATGAATCCTGCTCCACCAGGCCTTCCCTTCCTAAAATACTTCAAGAATTTAACTTTAAAATTTTCCAAGAAAGTCTCACAGAGCCACCAATGAGAAAATGATTATTACAGCTTTAGTTGTTAATAAACATAAAATTGAGTCCCAGATATTTCTATACTTATCAAATTTTATATTGCCAAATTACACCCACTGCTTCATATTAAGAAGTGCATGTGTTAATTAGCATGGTGGTGTAACTATGCTATGCAGCAGCTTGTCCAAGTAAGCTATAATTGGCAAATTTATCTTTGCCAATTACAGATTACTTTTTTCATAAAGGTAAAATTAATTATAAAATACATTATATTTTTTCAAGCATATTGCCTATTATTCAGGTAACAGTAATTTTTGAAGGGAAATAATCAATTTGAAAAATTATACATGGATTCAATTCTCTTGAGGAATAACATGTGTTTTCCCCAAAAGATCCTGATGGTGAGATTGTAGGACAGCTGCAATATATTCATGATGTTTGTAAAAACAGACATAAATACCAGACCCCCTGAGTATCTGAAGTATAAGAATTCAGAGGGAATTTGGCAACAATTAGCTGCTGGATAATTATCCCATTGAATAGTAATCATATCCTTCCATTTTCTTGATAGCCCTAATTTTTTCCTAACCTTTTAAAAATAAAATGATAATTTATTTCTACAAATCTGAACATTCTACAAAATGTTAAAAACTTCTTCAGATTCTCTAGCAAAAATTTCAGTACAAAAGTTTTGTAGATAGAGTACTGTATTAGTCCATTTTTGCACTGCCATAGAGAACTTCTCTGAGACTGGGTAATTTATAAAGAAAAGAGGTTTAATTGACTTCCAGTTCCACAGGGCTTGGGAGGCCTCAGGAAACTTACAATCATGGTGGAAGGGGAAATAGGCCCCTTCTTCACAAGGTGGCAGGAGAGAGAAAAATGAAGGAGGAGCATCTAAACACTTATGAAACCATCAAATCTTGTGAAAACTCACTCACTTCATGAGAACAGCATGGGGAAACTGCACCCATGATCCAGTCACCTCCCTGCCTCACACATGTGAATTACAATTAGAGATAAGATTTGGGTACGGATACAGAGCCAAACCACACCATTTTGCCCCGACCCCTCCAAAATTTTATATCTTTTCACGTTTCAAAACCAATCATACCTTCCTAACAGTCCCCCAAAGTGTTAACTTATTTCAGCATTAACTCAATTGTCCATAGCCCATAGTCTCATCTGAGACAAAGCAAGTACCTTCTGCCTATGACCCTGCAAAGTCAAAAACAAGTTGGTTACTTACTAGATATAATGGGGACACAGGTATTTGGTAAATGCTCCCATTCCAAATGGGATACATTGGCCAAAACAAAGGGGCTATAAGCCCCCTGTAAGTCCAAAATCCAGCAGGGCAGTAATTAAATCTTGCAGCTCCAAAGTAATCTCCTTTGATTCCATGTCCCACATCCAGAACATGCTGATGCAAGGAGTGGGCTCCCACAGCCTTGGGAGCCTCCTTCATGAGCTGACATTGAATGCCTGCAGCTTTTCTGGGAGCACAGTGAAAGCTGTTGGTGTATCTACCATTCTGGGATTGGAGGACTGTGGCCCTCTTCTCACAGCTCCACTAGACAGTGTCCCAGTTGGGACTCTGTGAGGGGCCCCAACCCCATATTCCCTTTCCACACTGCCCTAGCAGAGGTTCTCCATGAGAGCCCTGACCCTGCAGAATATTTTTTGTATATAATACAATTGGATATACTTTACCAGTTTTGATTAACATTTTAAATAATCTGACATACACAATGAACTGTGTCAAGTTTTGGTATTCTAAAAATTAAAAAATATATATATTATTTATATATACCAGGACTATCTATCTATATATATGTAATATATCAGGACTATTATATATATATCAAGATTGTATATATAAAATATAAATAGGACTATGTATATTATATATTAAAACTATATATAACATATAAATCAGGACTCTGTATATATATATGTATCTGTGTGTATATATATATTTAAGAGACATAGTTTACAGGAAATAGATTCATAAACATAATTTTAGTGGAATAAATAAGGAGTAATATAGGGGACACTAAAGAGTAAAGATCCAGGTTTTTATATTACACAAACTCTCTCTCTCTCTCTCTTATTCAACCTTACAGTAATACAGTAATGAATGGATTGAGCAATTTTTTGTATTCCCAGGTTTATGTTGTAAATAGCATTAAAATTTCTACCCCTTCAGTTGCAGCAAGAGAAAATCCAGCATAAATCTTACTGAAGGTTCATATTTCAATTTTAAATGCAGGAATTTGAGCTGTAGTGACTTACCTGAGAGTAAGTTATTTGTTCTGGGAATTCTCCTGTTACTAGTTTAAGACAGATGTTGGTACAAACCTTTATAAGACATTTCTAAGAATCTCTTACCTCTTGCAAATGTCTTTTAAATACTTATGGAAAAGAGGGAGCACATCTTACAATGGACAGGAATGTTTTGCAATTCCCAGAACTGATTTTCCATGTTTTCTTATAACTACTTGAACCTTTTTAGACGATGACTATAGAAGTTAAGGTCCTCCTGACCCACTTATTTCTTTCATGTTGTCATTATAATTGAAAATTCAGATTTATAAACCCAAAAGAAAGAAAAGGTAATCTCTTTTGGCACACCAATGTTGAGAGGTCTGCACTGGTTGGCTGAGGTCATCTTCCACGACAAATATAAAAATCACAGCTGGCCTCAAGTGTAGATTTATTTTATGGCGAGCGTTCCTTGGTAGGAATTGTTATAACTTATATCTTTAAAAATATCTTTAACTATTATATAACTGAAATAGAGGATAGTGGAAAATAGTTTAAGTCATTTTCCTTATAGCAAAACCACAGAGGACAAATCACTTCCTTTAGTCACTTTGACTTTATTAAGAATTCTCCAAGTATGCTTGTAATAATAGAAATCGCACTTCTTATGGCATTGGTTTTATTGAACAATATAAAATGAATATATATTTTTGAACAAAATCCCTCAAAAGCATTCTTTCTTAGTAAGTACATGTTACACATTTTCAGTTATGTTGAGGTATACAGTTAACAAACTAGAAGAGCATTGTAGGAGATTGTAGTGGACTAGGAGAGATTTATAGAATGAGCTGACTTTAAGAGACATCAGGTTTATGAGTTTTCTTGAGAGATAGAGTGCCTTTTTTATTTATTCAGAGGGACAAAAACAATCACACCATAATATCGGACCAATATTACCAATGGGAAAAGAGTAACTGCAGTAAAAATGCACTTTGCTGCATGAAACAAAATGTTTATATATGATGAAAAAAAATTGTCTTAGGAAATGAAATGAGAAGCCCCAAGGGACTCAGAAATAAAAACACTGGAAACCAAATATCACATACTAAAGTCCTTTAATTACTCTTTGTTCACTGAAAGGTATCTTGCAGTAACAGTTTTATTAAAACAGACTTTTAAAAAATTGTGTTCTAAACATGAGATAAAATAGTAAATACTTCACGTGAATATAACTCAATATGACACATCTCCCTGACCAAAAACTAATTTAAGATCTTTTTTATTATTATGGAAAATCAAATGTATGCATCTTTAAGTAGCATAAAATAGCAAGCCACAAAATTCAAGGTATCATTTCATACGTCTTTTTAGAGCCGTATGCAAGTTAGTTCTGGCCCATAGGGAAGAAATGTACTGTTAATATTACTATAACTGTGAGTTAGTGAAACAAATGCTTTATGGAAGCTTTTTAAAACAGTTCTAGCTCTAAGATTTATCATTTACTGGCTGTTTGAGGGCATATGCTCATTGATTTAGCCCCTAGAGGAATTATTTTCCTTTTCTGTTAAAATAAATAGTCTAGTAACAGCTGTCTTACATTGTTGTATCTGGAAAAAGAAGAGTTCTATGTAAAATGAAATAGTGCCCCAGTTGACAACAATACGTTGTATTTGTTCAAATAAGTTTATAATTAAAATTTAGTTTCACTTACTACTTTCTTGCCTAGTATCTCCACCACAACACAAACCATGGAAATATAAGAGTGTATTTATGGTGGAAATTCATTTTGTAAAGCAAAGTACTCCAAGATAAGTTAGAGACATAGGAAATGAAATAAAGACCTGTGACAATTATCCAGGTGATTCATATTAGAAAATAACTCCATGAATTCCTTTAAAAAAACAAGAAATAAAAAGATTTTTTTACTGGGAATTAAACATTCATCACCTCCTGTTACCCATATGTTTCTGTTTATTGCTATAGTTATAGAAATACACACACACAGACACACATGTATATAGTAGATGTAGGAAGATGGCTTTCAAAAATTATGGCAGGGTAGGTATTTGTCTCTCACATAAGCAATCAGTCACTTTGTCTTTCAATCTTCTAAATTTCTCCTGATTTCAATCCTTAACATACTTCCTTTTCCAAATCCATTATAGTTCTCTGGTTTCTGATCTGAGATATCTCTTACATGAACTGCTGTAATACATTTCTAACTTGATATACAGACTCTGGGTCTCACTCTCTTCTTATGGAGTCCTCACAATTTCAGTTAAGCATGACCATTTAAAAAGTGTTCTTACCACAATAAATATAAACATAGCATTTTATGGTTAGTAAACCTATACCTTTAATTTCATTATATGATTTCAAATTATTTTCCCAAGTGAATATTTACTTAACAAATAACAGTTCTCAAATGGTTTTGTGCTCCACATACTCCCCAATATGAGGTATTGCCGACTTGCTAGTATTTGCAAAATTAATGAATGTAAAATGGTACCTTTTTACGGTTTTAATACAAGATATCTGATGAGAAGTAAAATTGTATTAAAAATAAATGTATACACATGTACAAACACACATACATACATAAAAATAATATAATGCTTCTTATAAAATGCCTCTATTTAACAAGAATTTCCACTAAGGACCCTGAGGAATATGTTTAAAGATCCTAATTCAGGTTCTTTTAAAATGTGAGCACTTTCTAGCCACAGGGATAGCATCCCTGATTTATATCCTGTGTGCCAGTCATATGAATTGTTTCTTAAACACGCATGCTTGCCTATATTCATGTTCATTACAAGCATGACCTTTTCCATTTTGGTGTCCAGTGAATTTCAACTGATCATTCAAGGCCAACTTCATGGTAACATCTCCTTTTGAGTCTTTCGAGTTCTCACTAACTCTCCCTCCTTGAAGCAAGTTTTATAGTTCTGTATCTGATGTTGAACAGCATCTTATTCACAACCAGTTGGTAAATCATTCTATCACACTGAAATATGGGGAGATACACACTATTTCCATTTCCAATTTGTGTGTATGTGTGTTTTAAATCAGGCACTATATGCTGTATATTCATCTGTGTATTCTTAATCCTTAGCACAATGTCAAGCATAGCAGATGCTCAATACATTTGAATTGGATTCATTTTGGAATCAATTTTTCTTAATGAATCAATATGTGGTTAGGCAAAACAGGCTCTGGGCAAACACATAAAATATACTTAGTTCTCGATAGTTGCAGGTCTACTTTAAAATATGTGTAGTTTAATTTTTTAATTGCTATTACAATGTTTATAGTGTAATAAACCAAAGAGGAATTGTATTTTTTTTTAGTGTACAGTATTGTTTTAGTGTGTATATTTCAATTGTACAACATGATAATATTTTTTTTTTGTTCATTTTGTTTTCAGAGACCGGGTCTTACTCTGTCACGCAGGTTGGAGTACAGTGTCTCCATCACAGCTCACTGAAGTCTTGCGTTCCGGGGCTCGAGATCCTCCACCCTCAGCCTCCCGAGTACCTGGGTGGGACTATAGGCATGTACCCCACCTGCTAATGTTTCTGAAAACTTTTTTGTAGAGACGAAGTCTCCCCATCTTGCATAGTGAACTGATTATTAAAGTCAAGCAAATTAACATATCCTTCATCTCACATAGTTACGTTTCTTTTATTGAGTGTGATAAAGAGTACTTAAAATTTACTTTCTGAGCAGATTTCCAGTATATGATACAATATTATTAACTACTGTCTTCATCTTGTACGTTAGAACTCTGAATTTATTCATCCACAGAGGATGTTTAAAACATATATCAAAAATTGCCAAATAATTTAAGGAAGGCTATCAAGTATACTTTATTAAAATATATTGACTATTTAAATGCATTTACATAGTATAAATATACACAGAGCTGTGATAATGTTAATCTAAGGCTATCTGTCTTCCAGAGAGGCACGTGATTTATATTTCCTCAAATCTAAGACACAGTTCTAGGAAGGTTCATTATTGATATAGCAATAAGTAGAAAAAAAAATCTTATGCAATGTTATCTATAATTTATCATATTATACGTTATAATAAGTTATTCAATAAGTTATACTTAGTTAAATGCGGATTTGATATTATCCTAAAAAAAATCAAAACGGAAACATATAAGCAAACTAAATTGGATATTTCCCTAGCTATTTTACATTTAGAGTCAAATGCTTCTGAAACACTGCTACTCTGAGTCATTGATGTCAATTTTTTCCACACAAGACAATTCCATCAAGAACATTGGTGTGACAAGACTCTGTGGGATCTCTAAAGAACTAGTAGCCATTGAACTGCATTTTCAAGCTTATTAGCACTTACACAGAGCAGGACAATGTTTGATTCTCATTTCAGGAATATTTTTAAATGCATTTCTGTATCACCACTTCCATCTCTTCCTCCTCAGACTGTTTTTTCTCCCTGCAGTTAATGCTCTGCTATTGTCTTGAGGATTTTGCTCAAAGTCACTGATATTCATTCTGGGTGTCTTCATGTTTGCAGTTTTGAAAAGTTGTACAATCACTGATATCTACTTCATAATTGTTACATAGATTAAAAACTACTGGAAGGTGCCACTGACTATAAAATATATCCCAGCTGGTGATCTGAAAATATGCAAAAAAAATTGTGACATACAGTTTGAGGAATATAGCATATTTACTTACATTAACTGCAGGATTTTACATTTTGTGTTGGATTAGGTATTAATATATTTTAAAATGTTCTCATTTTTTGATTATTAAACAACTGAAAGGTCTTAAGCATATACATAAATCTCATTTTTTTATAACAACAGTATTGTTGTTATCTTTTCATGAATTAAGCACAATATTTTTTCCTCAAACTGTCATTTAGGTCAGGAATTGAAGCAGAAAGTTCAAACGGTTTCAAAGCTTTGAATCATTTCTTTCTTTAAACAGGAAAAATACATTTTATTTAGCCAAGACATTGCTCAAAAAGTATTTTTTTTTTTTTTTTTTTTTTTTTTTGAGACGGAGTCTCCCTCTGTCGCCCAGGCTGGAGTGCAGTGGCGCGATCTCGGCTCACTGCAAGCTCCGCCTCCTGGGTTCACGCCATTCTCCTGCCTCAGCCTCCCGAGTAGCTGGGACTACAGGCGCCCACAACCGCGCCCGGCTAATTTTTTGCATTTTTAGTAGAGAAGGGGTTTCACCGTGGTCTCGATCTCCTGACCTTGTGATCCGTCCGCCTCGGCCTCCCAAAGTGCTGGGATTACAGGCGTGAGCCACTGCGCCCGGCCACAAAAAGTATTTTTTAAGGAAGTACCTCCCCATCAACAGAAGATCTATCTACATTTGAGTAACATATAAAAATTCATAAATTAATGTACATACGAATTATAAGCAAACAATTTGGATAAGAAAAATTAAGAATATTTAGAATATATAAGTACAGAGCAATGATTTTGTCTTTCCCTTGGCTTTTTATTTGCAAACTTGTGGTTAAGGAAGAGGTGATACACAGCATAGAAAATAAATTGTACAAACTAATTCAAGTGAATGTATTTAATGCCAAATCAATGTAGCCCTATTATAGCAACAAAGTACTTATTCTGGGTGTTGAACCATCTTTGATGTGGCTGAAATCCAATCATAATAATAAAAGAAAATACACTAGGCTAGGCATAGGATTAAGGACATAAACAAGTAGAAAATCATTGTAAATGATGGCTTCAGTTCAACACAAATACAATTAAATAAACTAAAACTTCTAGGACTAGTAAAGGGGAAAGAATTCTCAAAGATACTCTTTTCTCTGGCTTTCTATATTGAAAATAATTTCTCATTTTGACAATGTAAGCTGATAAAAGCCTTCCATCTGTGATGGTTAATACTGACTGTCAACTTGATTGGATTGAAGGATGCAATATTGATCCTGGGTGTGTCTGTGAGGGTGTTACTAAAGGAGATTAACATCTGAGTCAGTGGGCTGGGGAAGCAGACCCACCCTTAACTGGGTGGGCACCATCTAATCACCCACCAGCGAATATAAAGCAGGGGAAAAAAACTGAAGCAAAGAGATGGGCCTAGCTTCCTAGCCTACATCTATCTCCTTTGCTGGATGCTTCCTGCCCTTGAACATCAGACTCCAAGTTCTTCAGTTTTGGAAATCAGACTGGCTGTCTTTGCTCCTCAGCTTGCAGACAGCCTATTGTGGGACCTTGTGATCGTTCGTGTAAGTTAATACTTAATAGAGTTAATA
>NC_037685.1:9491676-9527002 GCF_003255815.1 Theropithecus gelada | reverse complement strand
TTTTTTTTTTTCTTGGAACATTTTTGCAATTCTTTAATTACTAAAACTATGTCAGCTCACCTGATTCAATAAGTCTGTTAATCAGAGTAGCTTCTTTATAAAGGAACATTCTGCTAGCCAAGGGAGATAACACTTAGAACCGTACCGATGCTGTTAATTTCTTATACTCTTCCACTTCTCTGCCTAGCAAAATCTTTGCTTCTGAGTTCCTCAAACTTACATCATTTTAAAAGGTTAACTGGGTATGATTCTCAACTATGCAGCATGTACAACATCTTTCAGTGTTTAGAGAAGTCAAATTAATATAGATTTAGAGCCATTTTTTGTTAAGGCAGTGTTTAGGGCCGTGAGGATGGGATGATGTGCTAGTCCAAGTCATCGGTTCACAGAAGTAAGATGTTAAGTTGCTTCATTTGCATCTCCTGGCTTCTTCCAGTCTCTTTTCTTTTCTCTTGGCTCATCCAAAATATCTATGGGGTATGATTATCCTTGTGTTGCTTCTGTCATGCTACATAATTGAAATCTGTCATAAGCATAGACGAAAAATCTAAAAGTGACTTTTTGTGGAAATCAGGGATACGAAGTGCATTTTTGCTTTACAAGAATTTTGTCCAAGAACTAAAACAAGGAAACCTCCTTATGAAACTTACCAGTCTTATCATTTGCATCTCTTTCCATTTATTCTGATACTAAATATCTACTATAATTTCCGTAAATATCCCAGGGTCATTTCTTGTTTCTTCTTTCCACCTTTCTTATTTTCCCTCCTGTCTTATTTCTTCTCCTTTTTTTTTTTTTTAATCTGCTTCCCTCTGATCTTTCCTCCTCCCTTTCTTTCTTTCATTTCCTAAATGAACTTCTCTCTTTCCTAAGACAATTAATATACAGCTTATTGTCTCCTTAATAGTGGGTAGAAAACAGAAAATTTTGAGAACAATGAACTCTGGTGAATATCATCTAAATACTAGCCTGCCACACCTGCTGTAGCACACAACAGAACTAGAGCCTGAGTAAGAGGAGATTTGAGAACAAATCATAAACGAATGAAACAAATACATAAAGCTAATATTTTCACTGTTTTTCTAGATTCTTAGAAAAGATCTTACGTCTAGAGATAGAGAAAAGTTGTGTTTGGGGATAGAAAAGGTAAAAAGCAAATAGAAGAGAAAAGGATATAAAGGTAAGTACAGGTAAAGCTCACTGCATACAAGGGGAGTTGAAAGAGTGTTAAGCAGAACCTTGAAGCTTACTACTGAAGAATGAACCCTGGCCATACTTTCACCCATGACTCCAGACCTGAAGGTGAGCCGAATCTGGAAATCCTTGTCTTTCCTTCCCCACGTATATTCTCCAGGTAACCTGAATTCTGTAACTAGTACAACTATTTTATGTGTTTTGATATGTGGAGGGTGGAATTTGAAAAGTTCATCCCTTTCAATCTAATTGTTCTTTGTGGACTCTTCTTCTTTTGCATGCACCAAGAATATGCTACATCAGTAGCATATTCTTTCAAATAAATTAATTGTGCTCAAGTTCTTCTGAAAGAGAGAAACCAAAAGATAGGAATTGTGGAATTTAGGGGAATAGAATACAAATATTCAGATGATTATTCCTCCCTCAATGTTATGGTGAAATGCATACATTTAGTCAGTTTAGCTATTCATTAGACATTTAACACCTACTGTGTGTCCAGTATGTTCCTAGGTGCTAAAACTTGGAAACTCGCTTCCAAAGTCAGAAAGATCTGAGTTAAAATCTGAAAAGATATCCAAATACATATGCGATTCCTCATCTGTGAAATGACAATAAAGCCTGTGTTATAGAGTTACTGTGAAGAGTAAGTATGATAATGCATGCAATGCTTAGCAGAGTGACTGGTTTATAAGGGACTCTCTACATTTACTAGGTTCAATTTTTCTTATCCCACTTCTGATGGAAGAGACTCATTCATTGTTCAGGGTATAGGAATACTCAAAGAGATTAGAAAAGGCTTCATAAAATAAATTATGTTAAAACCAAACACTGCATGTTCTCATTTACAAGTGGGAGATAAGTCATGTGAACTTAGGAACACGAAGAAGGAAACAACAGACACTGGGGTCTATTTGAGGGTGGAGCGGGGAAGTGAGAAGGGGCAGGAGGGAGAGGGGCAGAAAATTTAACTATTGGGTGCTGGGCTTAATTTCTGGGTGATGAAATAACCTGTATAAAAAACCTCCATGACACAAGTTTACCTATGTAACAAATTTTCACATGTACCCCAAACCTAAAGTAAAAGTTTAAGAGTATATATTCAAGCTGAATCTGTTTGTTTTTCTTCAGATTTTTAAATCAATTTCATAATTTTTTTATAAAATAGCTTTTGATTATTAGAAACGATATATGTCCAGTGTAAAAAACTGCAAAGCTATAATATTGAGCTAATATTGATAGAAGGTAATGTCCTAATCCTATAAGTTAAAGTTTTATTATTATGTAAGTATTCTAACTTGAGAGATAATAAAACTAAAGTATATAATTGTTATATAAATAGTTCTGTGACACAGAGGTGCCAAGGGAAGAAAGTAAAACTCAGGCAAAATCCTACTACAGAGAAATAACCATTGACACTGACGGGCTAATTCTATGTTTAGATTAAAATATAGTGGTATGCTTAATAAATTATATATAGTAGTCTGTGCTTATAAATAAAGTGCTCTCTTATGCATTTTTCTCTCAAAGATATTTCCAAAAGTACCTTTAATTTAAACATAGTTACAAGTAAACAAGATCACTTTTAGTGGCTGTATGATATTCATTATATATATCACCCATTTACTTAAACAAATTCCTAATGATAGAACTGCAAAATTGTTCCCAAATATTCACTTTGGTAGAAAACAAATGAAATTAATATCCTAGTGTCAATACTTTCCCTCCACCATTTCTGAAGTAAATAGATTTGCTGGAGCAAGGGTTTTAACTTGCTGATACATATTGCTAAATACCCTCTACAGCATTGGAACTGATTTACAAAAGCTTTTAAAATAGCCATTCCCTGTATCTTCGTGAAATCTCTGTATCATAACTGTTTGGTCTATTACCAGTAACATTAAAAAGAAAACTTCATCCTGACTCTGGACTATTATTATTTATTTTTTAAGGATAATTCTGTATGTATTTTGCAGGTGGACTATAGAAATTTTTTTACCACATACAAAAATATGCTCTTTTAAGATTTTTTTTTCCTTTGGTTTAGCATTGATTTAGTATTTAAGGAGAAATACATATTTAAAATATTGAATCTTATCCAATAGCATTTGTAGATTTTTCAAATGTATTCAGCATTCATTTGAATCTTTTAACAGAGTTTTATCTTTCTAGAGTACAAATCTTACACATTTCTTACAAGCTTTATCACTAGGTACACAAACACCAGGCTAGGATGGAGGGTAGGTCTGAAAGTTATGAAGAGTACATTCTAAACTAAAGAAAGACATATGTAGATCATGTGCAAATTCTTAGCCGAACATCATTATGGGATATTCTAAAAGCTTCATATTGGTAAGCATGACTGTTGGACAGGGAAGTTAAAGAGAGCACCCTTTCTTTTCTTGTGACTATGTTTTAAGAAAACTATATATTTTTTATTTTTACTTTGCCCATCAAAGTTGCCTAAACTGGTTGCTGCTTGGGTAATTATAGCCTAGTGTATTAAAAAGGCTAATTTGGGCCAGGCATGGTGGCTCACACCTGTAATCCCAGCATTTTGGGAAGCCAAGGCAGGCAGATCATCATGAGACCAGGAAATCGAGACCATCCTGGCCAACATGGTGAAACCCCATCTCTACTAAAATACAAAAAATTATCTGGGCCTTGTGGCACCCATCTGTAATCTCAGCTACTTGGGATGCTGAGGCAGGGAAATCACTTGAATCTGGGAGGCAGAGGTGGCAGTGAGTTGAGATCGCACTGAGAGGTGAAGCCAGCTGGACTTTCCGGGAGGAATGGAGAACTTTTCTGTCTAGCTAGAGGATTGTAAATGCACCAATCAGCACTCTGTGTCTAGCTAAAGGATTGTAAATGCACCAATCAGCACTCTATAAAAACACACCAATAAGCACTATGTGTCTAGCTAAAGGATTGTAACGGCACCAATCAGCACTCTGTAAAACACACACCAATGAGCGCTCTGTGTCTAGGTAAAGGATTGTAAATGCACCAATCAGCACTCTGTAAAAATGCACCAATCAGCACTCTCTATAAAATAGACCAATCAGCACTCTGTAAAATGGACCAATCAGTGCTCTGTAAAATGGACCAATCAGCAGAATGTGGATGGGGCCAAATAAGGGCATAAAAGCTGGCCACCCCAGCCAGTAGTGGCAACCCATGGGTCCCCTTCCATGCTGTGGAAGCATTGTTGTTTTGCTTTTCATAATAAATCTGGCTGCTGATCACTCTTTGGGTACACACCACCTTTAAGAGCTGTAACAGTCACCATGAGGGTCTGGGGTTTCATTCCTGAAGTCAGTGAGACCAGGAACCCACCAGGAGGAGCAAACAATTCTGCGGGTGCCATCTTTAAGAGCTGTGACACTCACCGAGAGGACTTTGGGAGGCAGAGATAGGTAACAAGGTCAGGAGATCAAGACCATCCTGGCCAGCATGGTGAAACCCTGTCTCTACCAAAAAAATACAAAAATTAGCTGGGTGTGGTGGCATGCACTTGTAATCCCAGCTATGCAGGAGATGGAGATTCCAGTGAGCCCAGATCACACCACTGTACTCCAACCTGGCAACAGAGCGAGACTCCATCAAAAAAAAACAAACAAGTTGAATTCCATTTTTGATGTTTGGAAATTGGTGGTTTTCAATCCTCATTGTTCACAGTGTGCACATCAGAGTGACTAAACAAGGCCCTCTCACTTTTTGCCTCTATAGGAAGGTGGGAATATCAAGCAGAACAGCATCTATCTGAAGGGCAGGACATCCCTACCCTGGCTCCACCCCGACCACAACAAAAGCTGCAAACAACTCCCACCCTTTACTGACCACCTCACTAGAGCCCTGCTTGAGCTCTTCCCTCTTTCCCTTTCTGGGACTTTCAGGCTTGTAATAAGTATTAAACACACTTTATTCATAGTCATAGGTGAGTGTCTTAATGACATCTAAATCAATATCCAAATAAATTCCTGGTTGGGCAATCTTCTGCCTCCAGTTACACTGATCAGTGATTTGTAGCTTAGAATAATTGTTTTCCTTCCCGTCTTTAACATGATGAAGTTTGGGCCAATGGTGTAGGTCAAGATGATGCATTATACTTCCAGACCTGGCTCAATCTTTACAGCTTCGTCTTAGGGAGTATTTTCTTTTCCTTTTTATAAGATGGAGTTTCACTCTTGTTGCCCAGGCTGGAGTGCATTGGCGTGGTCTCTGCTCAATGGAACCTCCACCTCCCAGGTTCAAGCGATCCTCCTACCTCAGCCTTCCAAGTAGTTGGGCTTACAGGTGCATGCCACCACACCCAACTAATTTTAGTATTTTTAGTAGAGATGAGGTTTCACCATGTTGGCCAGTCTTGAACTTCTGACCTCATGTGATCTGCCTGTCTCAGCCAAAGTGCTGGGATTACAGGCGTGAGCCACCACGCCCAGCCTTAGGGAGCATTTTCTTCTTAATTCTTACTGGTGAGATGCTGATAGCACAAGGTGTAAGGACGTGTAGATGATGGAAGCTCCTGTTATGCTGAGTCCGCAAAATTAGTGATTGAGCCCAGCCTATTTTCTATCTCTGCCACCAGTTGTGGTACTTTATGAGATTTTGGAGTTTGTCACAGCAGCTAGCATTATATTAACTAGTATGCTTCTCATAATATACAGTTAAATAAATTATAACAAATGTTATTGAGGACAAATATTTTGCCTCTTCACATTACTGGAAATTTTCCAACATTATTTTACCAACAGAACTTGTGAGTGCCAACTCAAAAATGTGGACTTTTAAATAAGTAATATCAAAATAGATTGAAGCATTTTAGCTATATTAAATAATGTTTTTATAACAAACTCATTCATAGATATTCAAATTTACCTTTACTTAAATTATTCATCTGTAATTACATAATTGCATCACTTAATTTTGAATATTTAAACTTTTCTTCAGAGTCCCAAGTATAAGAATGGAATGGCAAACCAGACTCATGATGATTATTTTCCTCTGAGTATTGCGTTGATAGAAAGATGTAGAAAGACTGACAGCTGGCTGAGCGTGGTGGCTCAGGCCTGTAATTTCAGCACTTTGAGAGGCCCAGGCAGAAGGATCACTTGAGGTCAGGAGTTCAAGTCTAGCCTGGCCAACATGGTGACACCCCATCTCTACTAAAAATACAAAAATTGCCTGGGTTTGGTGTTACACACCTGTAATCCCAAGTACTTGGGAGGCTGAGGCCCAAGAATCGCTTGAACCTGGGAGGCAGAGTTTGCAATGAGCCAAGGTGCAAGGTTGCAAGATTGCGCCACTGCACTCCAGCCTGGCCAATAAAGTGAGACTCCGTCTCAAAAACAAACAAACAAACAAACAAAAACAACACTGATAGTTGAAGAGGAAGATTGAAACCCATCTTTCAGGAAGCAAGCATCTCAATAACCCTCTGATCCATTGGGATTAATTATTTTCTATTATTATTAACAGATTTACCACTCATAAAATACTCTTTATCAAAACACACTTCGGCTGGGCCTGGTGGCTCCCGCCTGTAATCCCAGCTACTCGGGAGGCTGAGGCAGGAGAATTGCTTGAAACCAGGAGGCAGAGGTTGCAGTGAGCCAAGATTGCACCACTGCATTCCAACCTGGGCAACAGAGCAAGATTCCATCAAAACAAAACAAAACAAAAACAAACAAACGAAAACAGTGCATATAATAGAAAGAGAAGTAATCAGGAGAGAATTTCTGTTTTTTTATATGTTGTGTCACTGAGTTTAAGAATAAACAGCTGAGATAATTCAATGAATTCTAGCTGAACGTATGCTTTAAGATAAAAATTCTAATTTTCTATTTAAAAATATATTCTGTATATATTCTGGTGAGTTCAGTGAGAGCTAAGCTCAAGTAACGCAAAGGTATACTCAGATTTTTGTTTCTTGTGATGTGTCTTTGGTATTATTTCCTAAAATGTTAGATAACAAGTAGTGAAAAAGTTTACAGTAAGCATTAGCTTATTCTATTACTACTTGTCATAAAACTTCATTAAATTAAAAAAAATTAAGTTAGCTGGGCACGGTGGTTCACATCTATAATTCCAGCACTGTGGGAGACTGAGGTGAGAACATTGCTTGAGGCCTGAAGTTCAAGACCAGCCAGGGCATCATCATGAAACCCCATTTCTACAAAAAAAGAAAAGAAAAAAATGAAATTATCCAGGTGTGTGATGTACACGTGTGGTTCCAGCTCCAGCTACTCAGGAGGCTTGGCGCTGTGGTGATCCTAGGAGGTTGGCGCTGTGGTGAGCCATGATCACACCATTAAAGCCTGGGCAACAGGGTGAGACCCTGTCTCTAAAAACAAACAACAAAAAACACCAAAAAAAAAAAAAAAACTTCATATCAAGGGAGAAAATTATACTTGTGAGGGTTGAATGAGCCTCAGAGTGTTAAAGGGTTTGGGTTTAGCTTGCCAGAAACTTACGCTTTTATCTTCAAAATTACACGTTTTACCTTTATGAGCCTTCTTTTTCCATGAAACCTCTTACATTTCTAAAATTCTATTATATGATATCTTAAACAATATTTAATAACAAAAATATAGGAATGAATCTGGAAAAATCTTTCTGGTTTTCTAGAGTTAGCTTTCATCTCTCACTCTTCTTCATATTTCCTAAGTGTTCTTAAGTGAAAAGTACAGTACTGTCTTTAAATGGCCATTGCAAAGATAATAGTATTCACCATGAAGTTAATTTTTTAGGGAACATGTAAAAGAAACCTAGATGCCAGGATTTTAAAGATAAGCACTTGGGATTTTTGAAACTGTACGTAGCATTTTATGTGACTGCATAAAGTCTGAGAATTATGTTAGCATATCTTTTGTTCTGAGAAACTCCAGTTTACAATGACAGCTCTTGATAATCAGTTCTGGGATAAATATTATTCTGGATCCTTATATTTTTAAATAGTGCTAAAGTCAACATAAATAGATGAAATACTCTATAGTAAGGCATTTTCTAATTATTTTCTAAAGATTCTTGATGCAAAAACAGACTTCCAAGGGAATATTAAAATAAAAGGCTTGTTTACAAATTTAAAATATGAGAATATATCTAAATCCAGAGAAAATATAATAAATCTCTTCTGAACCATCCTCAGTCCAAACCTATTTTTAAATCAAGACTTAGCTTATTTTTTTCGAGGACAGCATAAATATGCATGAAAAATGCAAGACCTTGATATTTCAGATTTTGACCTTTTTGAATATGCCTTATGAATTTATTTCCACATATTGCCTTTTAAGTTCACTTTCTTGGGTGTTAAGTACACATATTTACTGATCATTTAAATTTCTTACCAACACTTATCCCTGAGAGTGTATTTACATTTTCATCTTTATCTATAACTGACTTTGTAACTGTTCTCATTCTACAATATATTATTCCCTGACCATGCTTTCCTCTGGATCACATTGAAAATCAGTTTCAAATACCTAGAATTCTGGCCTTTTCTATTCTCCAATATTATCCTAAAGTTCGGATTTTTGTTTTGTTTTATTTTGGCCTTCGTTTTGCTTCCCCCGCCCCCCCCCCCCCCCGCGCCCTGTATTTTTGCCAAGTGCTTTAGTGTTAGGAAAAAAATCTGTTCAATTCTGGCTCTGTCACTTATCATTATATGAAATCTGGGAGATTAAAGGCTTTGAAAATTGTACAAAAGCTTTCCTTATCTGTCAGTATAGCAAATGAAATAATGACAGTATGGAAGATAGTGTGGTGCTGTGCTGCAAAATAACAACTATTATTATTTTGTTATTATTATTACTCTCATTTTTATCCACTGATGTTTGCATTAGAATTATTCCTAAATCCAGTGAAAAAACTATATCACCAGAATCACTGATGAAAAAATAGAAGACTTTGTAGTTTTAGAATGAGGTCGGAGCAGGAAATTGAAAAATCTGCCCTAAAGATCCATGCACCCAACCATGGGAGACCTGCAGAAGTAGCTGGGAACCCTGTAAAGATGTGAATTTCTATAACCTTACAGAATTAATATAAATGCCATTTTATTGTTTCAGTAGCTATCTGGTAAACCTGAGCATAATGGTTATTCAATACTATTATCAATTTCATTTTTTCTGTATATTAATATTGCCATCATTGCAATTGGACAAGGTAAACATTAGTTTGAAGATAAATCCTTATTAAAGCACCACAAAGAACACTTTCTTATTAATAAGCATGATTAATAAATGTGATTCTACCACTCAAGTGAATGAAGGATGGAAAAAAGGAAGGGAGATAACACGTGGGGGTATTTTATCTTCTCTATTGGTACTTTCACTTGTATTACATCATCCACTCAACACTTCTTTTTTTGTGGCACTAATACATACTGTCTTCACAATAAACTGCAAAGTTTCACAGTAGCTTTCCAGACAGTGATGAAAGCACAAGGGTATCTTGCCTTCTAATACTGGTTTGTGATATAACTGAGTTCCTCTAACTGCAAAGTCAATACCATTCTATTATACAATATAGTGTGGATATAAGTCTAAGTAAATGTCAACTATTATATGAGATAATTATTTCAATGAAAATAACATAGAAGAAATTGTCCCAATAATGCCCTAAATTAATTATCTCAATTTCTGTGTAGATAATATTTCTGTAGTTTGTTATGGAGTATAAAGCTTTATAAAATTTTTATAAATTCAGCAAATATTAAAAATAAATTATAGAATAGTTTAATATATTATCTTTAAATTTTAACATTTTTTCACTCATGTTGTAATATTACTTCACTTGGAAACTATAATTTAGAAACTATCTAGTTAGTAGAGTTTCTTAAAATGACCTAGGAACTTTTTATGCTTTTGTAAGAAAGAACTCCAGACTAAGATGTTAAAAGGTACACTAACTTATTTGCTAAGTTACTCTGTTTCAGGCATTTAAAAATTCTGGAAACTAGAAATGTTTGTAAATTATTTTTCCCTTTATTTTGAATTATCACTCTGTTATTAAATTTAAGATATTTAAGAATAAAATCAGAATATTTGTGTATGTTTTGACTCTGGATGTACAGACAAAGGAATGCACATGTATATATTTTCTGATCAGATTGATAACCTGAAAGATAACCACAAGTTAATAATGAATTACTTTATTCATACAACAAATTTTAATTTAACATTACTATATGCCAGTAACTAGATTAGCAACCACGACTGTGAGTGGAACAGTCAGAGTCCTTGTTATGAAGCTTAAAATCCAGCCTGCGCAGTAGCTGTTAAAAACGGGAGTTGTACCGTTACATATAAATTACAAATATAAGACATGGCACATATTGCGAAGAAAGAGAAACTTCTAGTTTCCTGAAAACCAACCCAGTGTGAGTCTTTTGTGCTAATGCCTGATATAATTTATGAGCAATTCTTTCCCCTTTAAAAATGTCTTGGTTTGAAAATACGTATAACAAGAACTGTAAGTAACTTTCGAACATCCTTTTATTGCTGAAATGAACCGTTGATCATGACGTATTTTTGTTGATTTGATATTGTCTTCTGCTTGCTAGTGTTTTGTTTAGAATTTTTGCATTGAATATACGTAAGCGAAGTGATTGCTTAGGATGTTGTGTGTGTATGTGTGTGTATGCAGTCTTTATAAGGTGAAATCGGTAAAGTTATATTTGCTTTTTCTATTCCTTTAAGTATCCTTTACATTGCTTGGTTTGAAATTTGTTTTGTTTTTTTTTTTTTTGTTTTTTGGTAAAATCACTTTTTGATAACATTCTCTATTTGTTTTCTGTGGAATTAACTCTTTTTTTTTTTTTTTTTGAGACGGAGTCTCGCTCTGTCGCCCAGGCTGGAGTGCAGTGGCCGGATCTCAGCTCACTGCAAGCTCCGCCTCCCGGGTTCACGCCATTCTCCTGCCTTAGCCTCCCGAGTAGCTGGGACTACAGGCGCCCACCACCTCGCCCGGCTAGTTTTTTTTTGTGTGTGTTTTTTAGTAGAGACGGGGTTTCACCGTGTTAGCCAGGATGGTCTCGATCTCGTGACCTCGTGATCCGCCAGTCTCGGCCTCCCAAAGTGCTGGAATTACAGGCTTGAGCCACCGCGCCCGGCCGGAATTAACTCTTAAGAGTTTTTTTTTTAACTGGGGTAATATTGATAAATTATAGTTTCCTAGAGAGTTATCAGTTTCTTCAAAAATATTGATATGAAGATGTTAAACTGATATCCTAAGTGTTTAAGTTTTTCTCCTTTGATGATGATTCTTTTAGTTCGTATTTTGTATATTAATGATTTATATATTAATATTTTTAAAATTAGGTTAGTAAGATATGGTTTGTTATTTCTAAGTGCTTTGTTTTCTACTCATAAATAAATGTATTTTATACTGAACAGCTTTCTTTCTGTTTCCTTTATTTTGTTCTTTTTCTAAGTTTTTAATTTTTAAGGAAAATTCTTCTTTTTACTTTTTTTTTTTTTCCATGCTGAGGCTTATTTTGTGGCATAATATATGCCAACTCCAGCCATTGTTTATTGTTATTCTTGCTGTTTTTCTTAACACCGCTGTGTAAACTGATTTTTGTGTGTAAGTATGTACAAAGTCGAAGGTGTCATAAGCCAAGTCATTCACTTAACCCCTCCACAAAGCAACATTGCTTAGTGGACTCTTCAGTAGTTCTCTTTTCCAGGTGACATTGAGAGTATAACAAGAGACTTCACTTTGATGAATTTAGGCACCAAGAAAATCTATAATGTAATTCGGCAGCAGTGCTCAATATATAGAAAACGGTATTTCCCAACAAGACACTTAAAAGTAAAACTTGCTTTAGAAAATTTGTCACATTTAAGTCTGAAAAATCAGGACAAGTGCGATCCACTATATAATGATTTTCTATTTTAATTTATGTATGTTAATTTCTACATCACTTTTCAGAATCTATGGAGTTAATTAGGACAAAGTATGAAATCAATTTTGATAACCTTTTCTTCTTAGTCACTAATATTCGTTCTATCCTCCTGAACTTCCACTTCTATCCTATTATAAAATTAAGAGTAAAATCACATAACTTGGCATCCAGTGTCATTGCTCTAGTGCAAAAACCATTGTTTTTGGTCTGAGTAATTGCAGTATACCCTTAGCTGTTCTCCGTGTTTTCACATTTGTTTTACTCAATTCATTCTTTCATTGTAGCAAGAACAATCTTTCAAAACATAAATCTGATAATTCCACTTCAAATTAAAACATCTCAATGACTTTACATCCTCTTAGAGGTAAATCTGAAATCATTAATATGAACTGTAAGGCTTGTAATAAAGAGAATGCACCCATACCTCTAATTTCATCAGACTCCACTTTTTGCCTCCCTTACTTTGGCCTTTATATCAATTCCTCACATATGACAAGTTCTTTTTCCATCTAGAAACCGTGTGCACTTGATTACTTTCACCTATAATAGTCACATCTTTAATTATTTCTCTTTTTCTAGGTATACATCTTTGTGTTATTTTTCTCAGAGAAGCATATCATAGCCATTCAATCTGTAGCAACTCATTTTTCTATCATTTATCACAAGTTGTAATTAAAGATTTAATGATATGATTATGTGCCTTCTGCTTTCACTATTCTCTTAATTCCAGCTGCATGAATTATGTCTGTTTACCAATGTATATTCAGAATATCTTAGCATAGTGGCTAGCCATAGTCCCTTGAAAAATGTTGTTTTTGATAGATGGTTTGAATATTACCTTACTTCTAGTAAATATCTTTTATATCGCTATCTTGTTCTATGACAATCAGGACTGGCAGGTTATCATTATTTATATGTTGTATATTAAAAAAAGTGAATATTAAAAGGCACTCTAAATCCCAAAGTCATATAAAATCAGAAGATAAGCTTATTTAAATTCCCATTCCCCATTAACTACAGTGGTGTTTATTTATTTCTCTTCTTGTAATGAGCTATTTAATTGGACAAATCAAGAAGGCCATGAAACTCCATAACTGGGCTGACCATAAAAATTATTACATTTTAAAAAATAATTGGTCTGAATTTTATCGTGAATGACATAAAAACTAACCTTTGAGAACTTCACATGTAAAATGACTGTGTATTTATTAATGTTGCTGTTGTATTCAGACCACAATGCTAGAGTGAAAAAAATTATACTATCTACCTCATAATTATTTTGATATAAATTTTCAATTATAAAAAAGTCTGAAATGCTCATAGTTGCTCAAAAATATGAAAATAGAAAATTGAATAACAGCACATGTTAAAGTACAAAATGCATATTAGAAGTGAGCAGAAGATTAAAACAGAATGCAAGAGAAATTAAGATTTTCCCAGCCTTGAAACATAAGAAACATGGCTCTCCTGAGTCAACATAAAGAGAACACCATGCCAATTAATGTGTGGCATCTTTAACAATGGTTCCATAGTAACTACCATAATGAGTTTCCTAGGGGTGTGTATTCACTATTCCTCAATATAGCCAGATGGAATAAAAGCAAAAATTTGGTCTATGTGGAAATAACATGATAGAGTCTTAATAAATTGAGACAAAACCATCACTGGGTTTTTTTGTTAAGTCACCTTATTTGAGAAAACAGAATTGCAAATTAAATACAAACAAGCTTATTGTGGTTATTTAGAATATGTTATGCCAAGCAATAAGTCTATTCTAAAAAGAAGTCTCAAGTATCAAATTTAAATAGTTATTTCTGCTTTTAAGTTAATCATTTTTGTTCTCTGTGTGTACTCTAGTGAGTGACAAGAACAGCTAGCAATAGATAGACCAGTATTACTCTCGGGAGGTTGATATGACAAATACAAGATTGTCTAGGAACCAATCATACCATAGCTCTTTCTTCAGTTTTAGTATATTGAAAAGATTCCTTTGTAGTTGATTTTAACCTTTACATATAGCTTGCCATGTTTGATATTTCAGGTAAACTACTATTCTAAAAGACTATTTGAAATATCAGTACTTTTATTTAATATTAACCTTGTTACGATGGCCATTTTGTCATCTGTCAGGTAACAAAGTTGCATTGTCCTGCAAGGTCAAAACTAGGGCATGTAATCTGAAAAAATGTAGCTTTATTTTTTCCCTTGGATTCTCAAATTTTGTTAGGAAGAGCACTATAATATATATTAGCAGTTAAATTTACACTCTTAATTTGAAGTCAGATACAACTCTATTATATGACTATCTTGAGGATTACTGACTAGAGTAGTGAATTTAGCAGATAAGATTAAATGATATCATGCACTATCTGAACAAGCTATAAATTCTATGACTCAGTAGCCTCATTAGTTTCTGTATCAAGGGCTCAGAGGCTAATGATCTCACACGTATCTAAAATAAGACAGAGAAAGCAAAACAGTTCTTTACAATTTTGTCACCCTGAGACAATGTATATTATCGTTATCTGGTTATTTATTGATGAGAAATGTTAAAAACTCTAGTTAAATTTATGTATTCCCTCCTGAAGTCAGATTGTTAAAACACTAATTTTATGTATTACCTCCTAGAGCTACATTGCTAAAACTTGAGGTGTTTTAGGTTGGAGTGCATAAAAATATTCCACAACTATTAAAACACTGAATGAAAGCTGCTTTTGATAAAAGTTAAGTTTTATTTTATGAAACATTTAGCTAGAATTTGTCACAGTAGATTGAATTTGGTTTAAACAGAATGTTATATAAGCCTTTAATAAAGATTTAAATGAAGTTTAGGAACAAGGAAACCAAACTAAAGCTAATTTTAGCTTCTCTATCATTTTAAATTATTGCTTCCTAGAATAAAAGCTTGTAACCAGTAAGGCTTTTTTATGTCTTATGCAAACGACAAATAGCAATGTTTTCAAATGTGTTTGCTAACAATGACAAACAATAAAGACGACTTCCTATAATCCTAAAGACAACAAGGAAGAAAAATTGTTTTAGCAGCATATGGTAGAAATAGGTTTTTTTTTGTCACAGCAGAAAAAATAAATGATTGACAACAGGTTCAATTTGTGAATATACACATGGAAAATGTGTGATAACTCAGTAATTAAATTGTAGACAATAGCATATCCCCAAGTGGAAGGTGGCATAAAATGTTATCAACTGCTAGGTGAAATTATCCAGCATGACACATCATCCAGAATATGATAAAATAGGTAAGGATAAATTACTTTTTTCAAGCTGCATAAACAAAGGATAAGGAGCAAAATAAGAGAATATTACTGTTAAATATTACTGATATTTTTCATTTTCAATTAAGAGATTTAGTCATCTGTTCATTCTAAGAATCATAAATTAACATAGTATCAAAATAATATTTTTTTCTGCTTATCTGTATATACAGAATAGTTTAATAGCTAGAAAATTAATTTGTTTAATTATTTAAGATTACTCAATGGAGACTTTGTAGTGGAGTGAAATTGGCTCTTCAAATATAAATTCTACAATGTGTTATATATAGTAAACTAAAAGCAAGCTACTTAAATCTAGCTAAACTCTATTTATAGTTTTTTCACCATAATAGTGAGATAGCAACAAAATGGACATAAATTTATAGTTAGAACTAAGATATCATATATAAAAAACAAAGCCAACAAACAAAAATCCAAATTATTCGAACATTAGTCACACAAGTGTTATCTGTGAACTGAAAGATTTAACCAAATATAATTCTTATTTATTCCTTTTTTGACAGAGTAGTATATTTTGAGCCATTCTAGTTGAAATTTTTCTTAATGAGCTTCTTGAAATTTTGGAAAAAGTAGAAATAGTTCATAAAATTCAGAACCACTATATATGGATGACTTATACACAGAGTTACTATTAGTTGATTTTGACATATACATTCATTCCAGTAATATTATAATTGTGCTTCTCATTTGAAAGTGAATCTAACCTCATCATTAGAAATTTCATTTACTCTACACATTAAGAGCATCTGTCTTAGTATTACCTTGTTAGCTTTCACAAATATTCTCAATTAGTTGATTGTCTTTTGAAGTGTACAAACTACAGACAGTTCTGCAATGACAATTTCTCACATATAAACTATGCTTTCAACAAAGGTCTAATATCCAGAATCTATAAGGAAGTTAAATTTACAAACACAAAACAAACAATCTCATCAAAAAATGGGCAAAGGACATGAACAGACACTTCTTAAAAGAAGACACACATATGGCTAACAATCATGTGAAAAAATGCCCACATAACTAATCACTACAAAAATGCAAATCAAAACCATGAGATACCATCTCACACCAGTAAGAATGACAATTATTAAAAAGTAACAAAATAACAGATGCTAATGAGGTTGCAGAGAAAAGAGAATGATCATACACTGCGGATGGGAATTAAATTAGTTCAGCCACTGTGAAAAGCATTCTGGAAATTTCTTATGAAACTTAAAACAACTACCATTCAATCCAGCAATCCCATTACTGGATATATACCCAAAGGAATGTAATTCATTCTGCCATAAAGACATATGTGCTTATATGTTATTCTCATCACTATTCATAATAACACAGACATGGAATCAACCTAGAAGCTCATCAACAGTGGACTGGATGAGGAAAATGTGATACCTATACTCCATGGGATACAATGTGGCCATACAGAGGAATGAAATCATGTCCTTTGCAGCAACATAGATGGAGCCAAAGGCAATTATTCTAAATGAACCAATATAGTAACAGAAAATCAAATACCACATTTTCACTTATAAATGGGAGCTAAACAGTAAGTACACATGGATACAAAGAAGGAAACAATAGACACCAGGGCCTACGTAAGGCTGGAGGGGAGCAGGATGAGGATCCAAAAACTACTTATTGGGTACTATGCTGATTACCTGAGTGATAAAATAATCTGTAACCTCAACCTCTGCAACATGCAATTTACCCATGTAACAAACCTGCACATGCACCCCCGAACCAAAATAAAAGTTGGAAAGAAAAAAATAAATACATTAATTAATTAAAACAAAATAAAAATAACATTAAACATAGGTCATATTACATCATTCTTCTGTAGTCAAATCAGTAATATTATCGTGAACATTAAAAATATCATGTTTTAATTTTTAAATTTCAACTCACACTCTGGGACTTCTTTTACTTAGAAATGATAATTTCTAGACGATTTCTAAGTTTCCTTCACAGGCCACTGTTTTTTTAATTCTATGTATGTGAGTATTTCAGGTTATGTCTTACATTTATTAGAAATAAAATAGAGCAATTTTACAATTTTAATAATACCAGAAGCAGAAAGATAAACTACAAAAATAATTTTAAACCATGTTTTGCTCTCTATTTTACAGAAAACACGGGATAGAGATCAAAATAAATGACTCCTACATTTGAAAATAAACATGGATTTTAAATGTAATCATCATAGGCTTACAAAAATAGAAAATCCTAAATTTAGAGTTTATATGTAAAGCTGCTGTGTTTTTCAACATTATTCATGGGACTCATCATGTTAACATAGTAAAGTCCATGAATTCAAAATATAAGCTAATATTATTATATGTGAGGAAATTAATCAATATAAATATATCTTGGAAGCTCATGCACAGCAAAAAAAACAAAAGGAATATTAAAGAAAATACAAAGATAAAATACAATCTTTTCCAATTTGCATACTTTCAAAATGCTATAGAAAAGTATTTCCAAAGTGATGAGGCTCTGTTCACTTCTGGCTCAAGTCAGGTTCACAACTCAAGCCTGTTTTGTCAGCCTCTATTGAAATATATCATGTCAAATAATTCTTCTTTGAAAGAAGTTCATTAAATATTTATGTTCTTGCCCCATAGGAAAGGTTTTTTTTTTCTATTTGCATTTAATCTAATCACACATTCAAGTAAAACTTCCCATGATAGTAATCTGAACAATTTCACCTTCATTTTTCCTTCAGTATATATGGTGAGGCATGAAATTCACAAAAGCAATGCTATTGCTTATGGAAAACATATATATACACATATACACATACATACACGTATATATGTATACATATGTACATATATACACACATATATAGAATGTTGAAAAACACAGCAGCTTTACATATAAACATACACATATATATGTATATATGTATATGCACACACAAAAGTGTATATATGTAAGTATGTGTGTGTGTTTCTGATTTTCTCAATGCCTTTATATTTTTTCTGGCTTGCCAATCCCTGAAGTTAAAATCCTATTTAAAGTTCACATTTGAGTTTATAAATGACTCTGTTTGTGTACTGATTTAGATTTAATCAGAATGCAAAATAAAAAGAACACATAACATTTTACATCTAAAATGGATTACATAACATTTATAATTAATAAGCATTACTCCATGGGTAAATGGCATTCTTCACGACAATTTTATAGCATCATTAATATCAATGGAAAATGTCAAAGTACCTAAATGTCAAAGCATTTTATTTACCTTGCGAATATTCTACTTAGAAAAAATGGTGTCACACCTGCGAATTGATAATAAAGTTATCATTGAATTTGGGAAACAATTTACAGGCACATGATGAAGGAGTTAAATCATTACCTAAAATTATACGAGACCTCCATGAATAGTGTGTTTTTAAAAGCTGAATTTTTAGCTGAGTTTGTAATGTCAATTTAGAATTAATGAAGGTACTGTAGTGTGTAAACATGTGATTTTCCAGGGAGAAATAAGAATGATCCAACAATTTGCTGAATATGGATTCAAATCAAACTCTTAGGCTATGGTAATTGTAACTGAAAGCTTCCTGAGGCCTCACCAGAAGCCAAGTGAAGGCTGATGCCATGTTTGCACAAACTACAGAACCATGATCCAAATAAACCTCTTCTCTATAAGTTAGGTATTCCTTTATAACAATGCAAAACAGACTAACACAGTTCCTAAGTTCTAGATTTCTTACCTGTAACACCTAGCTGCCCATTGTACTGTCCGCATTGGATTCAGGAGTGGGGCAGTAAGAAAAAATGTGGACATTAAAGTTCAGGCTGTTTGCTCCCTTGTGGATAAAACAGTCTTTTGCCTCTGACCAAGGTTTCTCAACGCATTTATGAAATTGAGACAATCTCACTCGTTAGTTTTAAGTGAATATAATTTCAGACCCGACACTGTTCTTGACACATCCTTCTAGAACAAAAGCCTTAATTTACAGAGAATAGGAAATATTGCTTGTTGCTCTTAGATTACTGGAGTAAACACTGTGTAGCTGAGGGAAGCAAATAAAAGAAGATTTTAGTTTTGAAGGAGGATCAGGAATACATGTTCTTCCCAGAACTTTATGTCAGGAAGAGTCAGGGCCACTGAGAAGGCCATATCTCTGATACTCAGGATCCCAGGGCTTATCTAAGTCTGAAGCTTAATCATGACAGAGAACTCCTTCACCACCCCATCGTCAAGCTAACAAGCATCAAATGACAAGCAAAACACTTAAAGCTGAAGGAGGGGATGATTGAGAATAATCTCTGGCAAATGAACTCCTACCTGAAAATACATAGTAAACTAGAAAAAAACATGAAGCCTGTGCTGCACTGAGGATACCATAGCAATAATAATGCCCAAATCCAGTCGCATTTCTTACTAGATTGACTGCAACCCTCACTCTAAAAATCCTAACAGAAGAAAGACATGTTCATTTTGAGGGCATAAAATATATTAATCTCAGGTTTTTTCTGTCTTATACAAGATGTCCAGGTTAAATTTTTTTTAAATGACAAAAGGCAATAAAACCCACTGCCAAGAGACAAAGCAATCAACATAGCAATACCTATATATAAAATATTTGCGTGCCTATAGAGAATTTTAAATATCTATCATTAATATGTTAAAGGCTCAAATGGAAAACATGGGCTGTGTGTAAGATAGATGAATAATTTTGACAGAGAGATGAAAGTTATAATAACAAGCTTAACAGAAATGCTAAAAATAAAATTATTTAAAAAGATAATCGAGGTAAAAGATGCCTTCAATGAATTACTTGACTAATGTTAAAGAAATAATTAGTCAAGCTTGAAGATAGGTCAGTAGATATTTACCAAGTTGAAACAAAACAAATAAAAGAACAAAAAAGTAAAAACTCATAGTTGTGGGACAATATCCAACAGCCTAATATATGTTATCCAAATTCCAGAAGAGCAAGAGAGAGAAAGAATTCAGAAGAAGTATTTGAAATATAATGGTTGAAAATTTGCAAACATTAATGAAAGACAATTATCATAGATCAAATATGTTCAGAGAACACCTGGAAATATCAACAACAAAATATATACATGTGTATTGTATTAGTCCATTCTCACATTGCTATAAAGAAATGCCTGAAACTAGGTAATTTATAAAGAAAAGTGGTTTAATTGACTTATGGTTCTGTAGACTTTATAGGAAGCATAGCGGCATTTGCTTTTGTAGAATCCTCAAGAGAGCCCACACTCATGGCAAAAGGTGAAGGGGGATCAGGAGTGTCATAGGGTAAAAGCGAGAATGAGAGAGAGGAGGGAGATGCCACAGACTTAAATGACCCAATCTCATGAGAATTCACTGACTATTGCAAGGACAGTACCAAGGGGAAGGCAGTAAACAATTCATGAGAAATCACCTCCCATGATTCAATCACTTCCTGTCAGGCTCCATTTCTATCTTTGGGGGTTACATTTCTATATGAGATTTGGGTGGGGACAACATCCAAACTATATCATAAATCATATTCGAATTCCTTTAATCCAAACAGTAACAGAAAATCTTCAAGGCACACAAGGAAGAAATACACATTTACAAACATATAAAAAAAGATAATAATGACAAGCTGGCTTCTTATCATAGCCCATGCAAGTCAGAAGACAGTGACATGTTGTCTAAAAATTCTGAAACAAATGAAAAATACTGTCAACTCAGAATACCAGGCAAAAATATATTTCAGAAAAGTAGGAAAAAGTAAGACCTCAAACAACCAAAAATCCGAGAAAATCCTTTGCTAACAAGTGTGTACTATAAGAACATTTGTAGAAAGGTTTTCATCAAAATACAATATTAAGTAAAAAAGAAATCTTGGATCAACATGAAGAAATATAGAGCACTAGAAATGGAATAAATAAAAATAAATTATATATAGTTTAAACCACTCCAAAAGGTAAGTGATTGTCTAAAGCAAAATCATTAGAATCATAGTGCTAGTTCATGTCATTTGTTAAAGTAAAAATATATGATAACACTAGCACTAATAATGAGAGGTAGAAATTGTCAATATAGTGTTACAAGCCCTTTATGCTATATATCAACTGTTATTAAGATAGACACTGACTAAATAAAGATGTATAAACTCAAGGGCAACCATTAAAATGATATTTGAATGAGTAAAAATAACAAGTCTATAATGGAGGTAAAATTGAAACATAAAATTCTCATTTACCCTATGGAAAGACATAAAGAAGATAAAATATATAAAGAACAGATGGAAAAATAAAAACAACTGGCAATTTGAACTTAATCCAACCATATTAATCAACACTTTCAGTTAGAGTGGTATGAATATACTCATTAATAGAGTTGTCAGATTTGATAAAAAAGAAAAACAGCAAGACCCAAATACGTACTGTCTAAAAGAAAGCTGATTTAAATGTAACCATAGGTCAAAAATATAATGATGGAGAAAAATATACCGTACCAAATTTGACCAGATGAAAGTTGGATTATCTATGCTAGCATCAGAAAAATTGGACTTTAGAACAATGAAGATTTACCACGGATGAAAAGAGGGGCCGGGCGCGGTGGCTCAAGCCTGTAATCCCAGCACTTTGGGAGGCCGAGACGGGTGGATCACGAGGTCAGGAGATCAAGACCATCCTGGCTAACACGGTGAAACCCCGTCACTACTGAAAAATACAAAAAACTAGCCGGGCGAGGTGGCGGGCGCCTGTAGTCCCAGCTACTCCGGAGGCTGAGGCAGGAGAATGGCGTGAACCCAGGAGGCGGAGCTTGCAGTGAGCTGAGATGGCGCCACTGCACTCCAGCCTGGGTGACAGAGCGAGACTCCGTCTCAAAAAAAAAAAAAAAAAAAAAAAAGAAAAGAGGTATTATATAATCACATAGAAGTTAAATCTCTAAGACATAGCAATACTAACAGGTATTTACCTAATAACAGATTTTCAAAATAAAACCAGCAAAAACTGTTAGAACTGGGAGATGAATCGACACAGCTGCAACTTTAGCTAGAGACTTTAACATTCTTCTCTTAGTAATTGATGAAATAAGAAGACAGAAAATTATTGTGTAAACATAGAAGATATAAAGATTATCAAACAACATAACCTAATCAATATATACAGAGAACTTCAAGAAATATTATTTCAAGAGCACAGTGAACATTTTTTATAGGGACACACAAAATACACACTAAAATCGACCATGTATTTTAAAAACAACTTAGAAATGTTAAAGGATAAATATAATAGTAAGTATATTAGTCCATTTTCAAACTTAATTTCATGAATATTTACCCAAGACTGGATAATTTATAAAGAAAAAGAGGTTTAATGGACTCAAAGTCACACAAGGCTGGGGAGGCCTCATAATCATGGTGGAAGACTAAGAAAGAGCAAAGTCGTGTCTTATGTGGTGGCAGGAAAGACAGCTTGTGCAGGGGAACTCCAATTTACAAAACCATCAGATATTATGAGACTTATTCACTACCGTAACAGTAGTGAACAGTATGGGGGAAACTGCCCCTATGATTCAATTATCTCCACCTGGTCCCCACCCTTGACATGTGGGGATTAGTATAATTCAAGGCGAGATTTGGGTGGGGACACAGCCACACCATATTAGTAAGGTTATTCTCTGAAAATGATATAATTAAAATAGTATTCTGTAATTAGATGTCTTGAAAAGTCAAAAATATTTGAAAATTTAAAACTATTCTAAATAACCCCTGAGTCAAAGAGAAAGTGTCCAGCAAAGTTGTAACACATGAACTAAATGAAAAGAAAAATACAGCAGCAGGTTCTTAAATAGTTGTTTTGTTCAAAATCTTGTGTTATAATGTTGATTAGAGGAAAAAAAATTGATTCACTGTCTGTGTAGTTTGCTCATTCACCCCATGTCTGCGTTGTTTTTTTCTGGGTGCTCTGGTTACCTCTCACTTCCTAACGATCTGCACATTAGGTGAATTTTCACTTCTTGGAAGCATTCCAGTGTGAATGTGTGATGTGTGTGCATGTGTGCGTGTGTGTGAGTGTGCCCTGTGATGGGATGACATCCTGTCCAGGGTGGTTCTTGCCTTGTACCATGAGCTGCAGGGATAGGATCCAGCTGCTTACTACCCTGAACTGAAATAACTGGGTGGATAATTATCTTATTTGATAATTAATCTTTTTTTTTAACTGCATGTGTAGCTCACATTTATTTGAATGATTAATATTAGGCATATTTTGGTCTTTATTCAGAAGTTTACAGATGTTTTTTGCGACCAGAAAACATATATTATAGGAACTTAACTCTTGTTTGTATAAATTCGCCTGTGGTAAAACTGGTTTCCTTATACATCATTTTGCCGAAATTTGCAGTTTTAAAGAACCTATAGGAGATGTTAAGTGATGACTCACTGTACACAGTATCAGAACTGGTAGGATATAGCTAAATCACTGCTTAGGTGTAAATTTATAGAATAGATGCTGTTAGAAAAGATAAAAGTCTCAAACCAGTAAGTTCAATAATATGAACTCTTATCCTAATAAATTAGAAAAAAAGAACAAATTATACCCAAAGAAAGACTGATTCAAGATTTGAAAACCAATTATTGTAATGTATCATATAGTGGACTAAAGAAGAAAAATATGACCATGTCAAAAGGTATTAAAAAAATAATCTGGTAAAAATGAACATCCATTCATGGTAAAAACTGTCAGCAAATTTGGAATAGCAGGATATCAGACTTAATAGTAAAGATGGCTAGTTTTCACAATAAGATCAGAAACATAATAATATCATTCTTACTACACTGATTTAACACCCTACTGGAATTCCTAGTCAGTGCAACAAGGCGAGATAATAAATGGCATAAAAATATGACATGAAAAAGCAAAAACACAAAACATGTCTTGATTCACAGACAGCATGAATATCAGAATATCCCAATGTTTGTATTAACAGAATCAATTCCCAGAAAGTTCCCTAAATGAAGCTGTCACTTAAAAAGGCAGTGTGTTTAGTCATGTTTGTTATTTATTCCATGGTCTGAATGGTGAGAGGCGTTGCATTTAGAATCAGTCAAATCTACTGAACACAAAGAATCATCTGAAAATGCACCTTTCTGGAAAACTTTCCTACTAAAATCTAACTTTTATTAGAATCTATTACAATTTTGATTTGGTTATTTCCCGTATAAAGCAAGGTCTATAGAATTTCATGGCATTCCTTCCTATGTTTCTTGAAACAGGATATGAGCTCCGAATGAATCTTTTTAAGTACGAATTACTTTTTAAATAGTTTTTCCCTATGCAAACCCTTTGACCATGGAGACTTGAACAATCACTGCTTTCCAAGGATCATGATAGTAGTGATGTCTCACCTTTATGTGGAAACCTGGACAAACACCAGAATACACTTTCTCTTTCTGAAAAACAAATGATATATACACATTGATCGTCTCAATAGTCTGAGGGTAGGAATGTAATGAAACAAGATTCCTCAGAACCAGTAAAAAAGGAAAGGAGTTCTTATTATTTCTACACTCCTGAGCACACCCAACTACAGCCTCAGCAATACCTTGAATCTGTGTCCTTTTAGTCCAGGCCACGCCCTGACAAATGGAATATTTTCAGCTATTAGGAACTTCCCTGACACGTTTTCTATGCTTTGAGCTTGCATGCAAAGCTTTCACTTGAGATATAATGAGCAAAATGGCAGTAAGGTGTCAGCAATTGGAAGGTGTTATGTAAGGGATGACTTTTCCTACACATCCATTGTAAAGGTGTGTTAACTATATGGCTTTAAAAATAGATCCACTTCCCCTTTTGTCTGCTTAGATTTGATCCTATTACATTCAGGAGAAAAATATATTCTCTATAGAATGCAAACTGTAAAATGTTACCAAATCTTTAGATTTGAGGTATTACATGTAATAATGAAAAAATCATATGGAAGTTTATGAAGTCTTTTTTAATACATAGAGAAATATACCTAATTGAGAAGCATACACACAGAAGCAAGAATATATAAATCTTAATTTAAGTATTGTCTTTTAGGTCAACCTTTTATTTTTCACGCTTTGTCGTTGACAGACAGATGAGAGTAACCCACTGAAGATATTTATTCAGTCTGCCATGCTGGGCTTTTGGTATCTAGAACATACAAATGATTTTGACAGCTATCATTTATTATTTTAATTAGGATAGAATTAGACAACTAATGGATAATAAAGGATAGAATAAATGGTTGCATTTTAATAAGAAAATAATTACATAGCTAATTTTTATAGGGCCCATTAATAGATTCTTTTAACAAATAAGAGTTTCAACAAATTATTTAGAGGAAGAGTCAAGTCTCCACACACATTTACAGCTTAACATACATACTCATACACACATTCTATTTTAAATATACCCACATAAAAATACATGTAATGAATTTCTCTGTTTCATTCCACCTAGAGGGCAGTTCAGCCTCATCTTCCATGCCCACCCTCCTCTGTCATGCTCCTCGCTGCTTCCTAGCCTTCATTTGCGATCTTTTTTTTTTTTCATCTTTACATCGCTAGAGTTCAAATTCAAAATCATTTCTCAAGGAGCTATTTTCTTACTTTCTAACTTAAATTTTATAACTACCCTCCTTCCCTTATTCTTATTAGAGTTGGTAATCACTTACTATCTGTCTATTATTAAACACCAGTCTCCCTAGCTAAATTGTGAGTACTATCATGATAAGATTATTGTGAGCTTGGTTAATCATTTTATGTCTAGGGTCTAGCAGAATGCCTGGCACAGAGAAGATGCCATCGTCAACGACTGCTTCTTCCCTAATTTTTCTCATTTTTGGAAAGAGGATAAGGGTTAAAGATGTGCTTCCTCTCTTTTTCTCTCATTTCTTAGCCAAACCATTGGAAAACCCTACCCAGTCTTCTTTAAATGTGCACTATCTTAAAATATGCTCTATAAATTATACATCTGAGTACTTTTCACTCCCTTTGCCACTGACAGACTCATCCAATCCTTTATAATCCACTACCTGGGTTGCTGCAATAATATTCTAAATAATTTATCTGCTTTTCTGCTTGTTCCTAATCTCTAGAATTTTTTTCCCAGTAACAACAGGAATTACATATAATAAAAAGACAGATAGACAGACAGACAGATAGATAGATAGATAGATAGATAGATAGATAGATATGTATATCTGCATATATAAATAAGATCATGTAACTTCTTTACTCAAATCTTTCTAATGTCCTTCCTTCACATTTAGAACGAATCCAGTGTTCTTCTCGCAGTTAATAAAGTTCTTAATGATTTGCTCCGTAACCTGCCTCATTTCTACCACCCTTGTTTTTGCTCTCCCACTCCAAATATGCTCCTGAAACCAACCAATGGACAACATGTCAGCGCCAATATTCTTAAGGTTCCACGTACTATGCACCATACTCATGTGTTCGTTGCAGAAATGTAGCATCACAGGAAAGTCTTAAGTGATCATACTCTCCCAAATATTTCCTTTCACAATCATTTTCTATTAACCATTTTTTAATGTAGTGCAACCTCATACTCTCTAGCATTTGAGTATTTTTTGTCTTCTTTTCACTGAAATACAAGGTTTTAGGAGTATGGACTTTTTAAAAACTTGACTTAATTTTCAAGTAATCATTAGATTCTCAACAAATAAGTTAAAGTGAATAAATAAAATTTTAACACATAGTTCTTTGAAACAGGAATGAGTAAATAAGTCAAATAATGAGTGCATGAATGATAAGTTAGACAGACAAATCAGGTTATACAAGGAGACATTCTCTTTTGCAAGCAATAAGCTATACTCAAGGAATATCAAACTTCCAGGTTTTAACACTGTTCTCATATATTAAACATGCAATATGCATCAGGTTTACTTATTACATCCATGATATGTATTAGTTATGTTAGTCCATGTTTTTATGATGTCGCTTATCTGCTTCATAAAAAAAGACCCTGAATTTTTATAAGTCATCATATTCCATCTAATTTATTTTGATTAGTATTCAAGTTTATTTATAATCTGGTTGTAATCTGCTTCATTGATCTCATTATCAATGTCACTTGCTGTAAAAATCTCTCATACCTCTTTTGTATCTTCCAGTGTGTTAAACATTATGCTGACACCAATAACCCACATCCTGGTTTCTATACTATTCTCCAATACAAGAAACTGGAACCCTTTGGGGACATGGCTAATTCTAGGGTTAGATAATGGAACATATAACATGATTCTGGAGCATTTTCTAATATCAGAAAGTGGCACAGTACTCAATTAAAAGAAAAACACAATAATACCAGTATGACAAAAAGCACAAGAGCTATCCAAAAAATTCCCAGCGCCCAAAGCTGGAACAATGAGAACAAGAACAACAACAAAACAAGTAGAATTGAATTAAAATGCCATGTATAAAGTAAATATCCATATGTCCACATTGATACAAACAAATGATTGAATAAAAGTGGGAGAATAGCCACACTGTTTGTGCAAAAGAAATCCAAAAATATCCATCTATTTTCTCTGCCCTCAAGAGGGTGGAGCATGACTCCCCATTCCTTAAGTGTGGGCTGTACATAGGGACTTATTTTCTAAGACTGCAGTAGACAAAGGGGAAAAACTGTAACTTTACAATGGAGAAATCTGACAAATACTAATGTAGCCAGATGATCAAGGTCCACATCAACAGTAATATGTCATATTGCCAGTGTGTACCCTTAATATGCTGTGATGAAAATGACACTTTATCTTTTTGGCCTTCCCTTCCAAAATATGTAACTTCTGTCTAATCATGAGAAAAAAAATCAGGCCATTCAAAATTGAAGACTATTCCCAAAATATCTGGCCAGTACTCCTCAACTTGTCAAGGTCATCAGAAGAAAGGAAAGTCTGAGAAATGGCTCAGAGGAGGCTAAGACGACACAATGACTCAATATGGTGTAGTATCCTGGATGGGACGTTGGAATGGAAAAAAAGAACATTAGAAAAAAAAAATGAAAGATACCTAAATAAAGCACAGACTTCAGTTAATGAAAGTATATCACTATTTGTTCATTAATTGTGATAAAGTTACTATGCTAATCTATTAATAATGGGTGAAGTTAGTATTGCATATATGATAACTATACTAACTACAACTTTTCTATACATTAAAGAATCTTATTAAAAATATTTATGCTGATCTCCAAAGCTGGTACATGATTAATTGCTAAAGCTAGAATTAGATTTAGAGTCCAACATTTTATCTATAAACAAACGGAGGCCAAAGAACTTCCACAGCTACCTAGACATTTTAAATATATCTTTCATTTTTAAGCATCTCTATGTCATGTGCACTTTTTGTTTTGAGTTGTATTTTTCCATGTCAATTCCAAAGATGTTCCCTAATGAAGGTATACTAGGGACCAATCTTGTAAAAGTCATATGAAGCTTGAAAAGTTAGAACATTGATCTAATAGTTAAGATTTGGGAAAATATATCTACAGTATATTTCTGTGGGTGGTATTCACTTGCTGACTAAAATCATATTCCTTCTTCCACTCTATTGTTACACAGTGATTTTGCAAGATTTGTTAATGTTTCTTATTATTTTGAAGTAGAAGAATATAATTTCCTAGTTTGTATTGGGGAACTTGATTATTGCTCAAACTATGCCTATAGAAAAACATACTTATTTTGTAAAGTCCAATATATTTTTCTACTGAACTCTCTTTGATTCATGTCACTGATATGAGCCATTAGAAAATTGTTCTGTCTTTCACAGCTTTGTATGAGATGCCAGTTTTACTTTGACAATGGAGACCTGACCACAATGTAGCATGTGACTAAGGAAACAACTTGTCATTTTCCCCCCCTTCTTTAGGGAATTGCTTTGTTTTCTTGTATTGGCAGAGGAGGAGAATGCTGACAAGATGATATTGAATCAGACTCAAGCCAGCTAGTTTGGGTCATTAGCTTATGTGCCAAGCAACAACTTCACATTTGGTCTGCAAACAAAGTCATTTTTTTAAAACTCCTAGTGCCAAATATCTTTAATAATGTATCAACCTTATCATCATCATTACTTTAGCACTGCAGAAATGCCACTATAATAAGCCTTCAATTTCATGTTATGCTTTAAAAATTTTGAATCTAAATAAAAGTGATGAATCAAAATAAATATAATTAAGTTAAAGAGATATCTCTAAAATTTTTTCCATAACTCCTTTTAAAAAAGTTTCATCTAGTGCCTGTAATTTGTTTTCTCATGCAGATTTTTAAAATTTAATATATATTTATAAGATTTTTGGCTGGCTGCAGTGGTTCACACCTGTAATCCCAGCACTATGGGAGGCCAAATTATTAGGATTGCTGGAGTCCAGTAGTTTGAGATAAGCCTGGGCAACAAAGCAAAACCCCATTTCTACAAAAAATTTGAAAACTAGCCTGACATGGTGGCATGCACCTGTAGTCCTAGTTACTTGAGTGGCTGTAGCAGGAGGATCCCTTGTGCCCAGGAGTTCAAGATTGCAATGAGCTATGATCCCACCACTGCACTCCACCCTGGGTGACAGAGCAAAACTCTGTCTCAGAAAAATGAAATAAAATAAAATAAAAATAAAATAAATTAATAAAGTAAGATAGCCTTAAATAAAGTAAAATAAAATAAAATTATTGAAGACAACAAGGAAGACATTTTGAGTGATAATAACAAAACTTATATGCACACTTCTATTTCTGCCAAGATTGTCCTAAATTGATTTATGCATTTATTTTCAGCAGCATACTGACCTATGCCAAACTACAAGTCCAATAATTTTTAGGTCTGAGAAGTTAACTCTTAGTTTTTATATGAAGAACTTAAAATAAAATGTTACAATTGACACAATAATTATAACTCTTGGCAAACAATGTATTATTGTTTGGCAATATACCAAATTACATCACAACCTCCACACCAGGATGTTAATGCTTTTGCTCCTGTAGTGATGTCTTTTAATTTGTCATAATGACAGGTACAAATATGTTAGCATTTGATGGTTCTCTACTATGTAATAGACAGTAGTGTTCTGACTTTGCTCTTTGTGTCTGCTAACCCATCTATAGTGACTCATCCCTTCTAATCAGGTCATTGGTTTTTGCAATGATATGATACAATACAGGAATACAGACATCACAAGATGACTTTTAATGTAACTGAAATGTTCAATATTCGTATTTCGTTATAGTTGTTATTATCTAGCCCCCTTGGCAGAGGCCTTCTGACCAGAGTGACTCAATCTTGAATAGGGGCTAAATAAAATGAGGCTGAGACCTACTGGGTTGCATTCTCAGGAGTTAAGCATTCTTAGTCACAGAATATTTACCGCTAAGGGAACAGGTAAATAATGTTTACTGAACAGACCCAGGAAATACCTGATGTCCTCATATCTTAAGAACAAAAGCATTCTTAGTTTAAGAATAATTTTTGCTTTAAAGATATTAATAGAGATTCTTGTGGAAGATGATACTTACACAAAGACTCCGTTGATAAAACAGGATGTAGTAAAGAAGCCAGTAAAAACCTGTCAAAACTAAGATGGAGACAAAAGCGACCTCTAGTCATCTTCACTGCTCATTATACACTATTTATAATGCATTAGCATGCTAAAAGACACTCCCATCAGTACCATGACAGTTTTCAAATGCCATGGCAACCACCAGAAGTTACTCTATTTGGTCTAAAAAGGGGAAGAACCCTCAGTTCCAGGAATTCCCTGCCCCTTTTCCAGGAAACTCATTAATAGTGCACCCATTCTTTAGCATATAATAAAAAATAATTGTAAAAAAAAATTGTAAATATACTTGGTCAAGCAGCCCATCCTGCTACTCTGCTTGTGGAGTAACCATTCTTTTATTCCTTTACTTTCTCAATAAACTTGCTTTCACTTTACTCTGTGGATTTGCCCTGAATTCTTTTTTGTGTGAGATCCAAAAACCTTCTCTTAGAATCTGAATCAGCCCGTGATATGGTTTAGCTTTGTGTCCCTACTGAAATCCCATCTTGAATTTTAATGCCCAGGTGTTTATGTAGGGACCTGGTGGGAAGTGATTGAATTATGGGAGTGGCTTACTTCATGCTGTTTTTGTGATAGTGAGCGAGTTATCACAAGATCTGATGGTTTTCTTTTTCCTTTCTTTCTAGTTTTTATTTTACTTTAATTTCTGGAGTACATGTGTAGAATGTGCAGGTTTGTTACATAGGTATACATATGCCATGGTGGTTTGCTGCACCCATCAGTCCATTATCTAGATTTTAAGCCCTGCATGCATTAGGTATTTGTCCTAATGCTCTCTCTCCCCTTGTTCCCTACCCCACTACAAGCTTCAGAGTGTGATGTTCACCTCCCTGTGTCCATGTGTTCTCATTGTTCAACTCCTACTTATGAGTAAGAACATGCAGGGTTTGTTTTTCTGTTCCTGTGTTAGTTTGCTGAGAATTATTGTTTCTAGCTTCATCCATGTCCCTGCAAAGGACATGAATTCATTGTTGTTACGGCTGTATAGTTTTCCATGGTGTATATGTGCCATGATTTCTTTATCTAGTCTATCACTGATGGGCATTGAGATATCATCTCACACCACTTAGAATGGCCATCATTAAAAAGTCAGGAAACAACAAATGTTGGCAAGGATATGGAGAAATAGGAATGCTTTTACACTGTTGGTGGGAGTGCAAATTAGTTCAACCATTGTGGAATACAGTGTGGTGATTCCTCAAGGATCTAGAACTAGAAATACCATTTGACTCAGCAATCCCATTACTAGGTATATCCCCAAAGGATTATAAATCATTCTATTATAAAAATATATGCACAAGTATGTTTATTGCAGCAATCTTTATAATAGCAAAGACTTGGATCTGATGGTTTTATAAGTGTTTGACAGCTCCTTCTTCACATGTTCTTTCTCACCTGCCATCATCTAAGACGTGCCTGCCTCATCTTATAAGGTGACTGTAAGTTTCCTGAGGCCTCCCTAGCCATGCTGAACTGTGAGTCAATGAAACCTATTTTCTTTAGAAATTGCCCACTCTCAGACATTTCTCTATAGCAGTATTAAAACAGACTAACACAGAACCCTTTCCGGTAACACCTTGGTTTATACGGATTTGTACAGTGTTTCAAAGACATGCAATATAATTCTTCACTGATTAAATACCGTTCAATGCCTTTAGTTCTATTTTTCAAAACTCTATTAATTCATTAAATAGTTATAATGGAAGCCTTAACACACTCATACTTATTTTAGGGTTTATTTTTATACATGACTAATAAAGTATGTGGCATTTTTTTTAATGAAGGATAAAATTATTCATTTATTATTTTAATCCTTCATCACCGGCATCACCCATGCTTCTGTAGTGCTTAAGAGTTGACGGCTTTCAATATAATTTTAATCATTTCGTCCTCACAAAATTTTCATAGCCAAGTGGCAGTGCAGGAACTGGGCCTCAGACTGCCTGAATTTCAGTCTTTTCACTATATATTACCTCTTTTCAGAAAAATCTTTGAAATATGTGACATATATCATTTTCCTATCTAGGATATAATTGGGGGGCATGGTAAACTAAAACAAACCTTATATACTTGTTACAGGTAGTTAGGCATGAGCAAGGGCTCTCCTCCAACCCACTAGGAATGTCAGGTTATGATTTGGCAATTATCATATTATCAATTACCATATTGCCTCTCTAAAAGTGATAAATTGGCAGCCGGCACCAGGGAGAGGCCATTTCCTGGTGGTCCACACTTGTTGCACTAAAGTGTTAATTGAACACAGATACCAGGGATAAGCAACTTCAAGGCTGTGTGCATTAAGAGACAAAATGGCAGAGTATGACCTTCCAGGGGCACTCCACCAGAAAAGGGAAGAAAGCCTCAGATGGGCATGCATACAACTTCCTAAACACACTCTGTGTGTTCACTTCCCAAGGGTAATGAGGGCTCTGCACATGTGGGCAGCCCACCCTAAGAGAAGAATCATGGGAAAGGGGCCAACCTATAAAATCCTAGGACCAAGGTTAAACATTGCACTTGATGTTGGTGTCTGCTTGGGTCTCTTCCAAGTGTACTTTCCTTTTGTTTCTTTCCCATTCTAAAACCTTTTATGTAAACGTTCACTCTTGCTCTGAAACTTGCCTTGGCCTTTTTTTCTGTCTTATGCTCCTCAGTAGAATTCTTTCTTCTGAGGAGGCAAGAATTGAGGTTTCTGCAGACCCATATAAATTTACCACTGGTAACTCAGATACCTTCTACCAGTAACATACTTATTCCTTATAATATATGACACCAGGGCCTTTATGAACGCCTGCATTCACTAAAAAGTTTCCTCTAGCTTGAAGTTGCTGGTTGGCATTTCATACATAGCAGAACATGCTTACATTCATACCATACTTATAAAGCATGAAATGCGTATGTATCTTTACCCAGTGTATTTAAATTTTTCTAATGTATAAATCAATGTTTGGCCAACCTAGATACTTACCAGAACACGTGTAGAATTTTTAAAAACACACAGATGACCAGATCCAGTCCTGTGGAGTTAAAAATTTGAGGAAGAATTAGGCAGTGGTGTAGAAAGATAGTGTCAAAGCAAAAATTGCAACTGAGTTAAACAAGTAAAAAAATACTTTATTCAAGGCTATTGCAAGTTAGGAGGGAAACTGAACTCAGCTTCACTAAAACAAATAACATATTTAAGAGCTGGATCCAGAAGAACGGTAAGCCACCTAATGGTTGTTAATTGGATTTACCCAAAGGAAAAGTAAATTTCCCATATGTGTATGACAGAACGTCATAAATTTTGTAGCAAAGAAACTCACCAAAGTTAATCTCCTATTCTCCCAAGGGTACTAGGAAACAGAGACACTATCTTCCTAGATGATTATATTTTAAAGAGATGGCTCTTAAGGCCTTGAGAACTTAAGCCCTTGATACTCCTGAGTTGTAAAACTGTTGAGAGACTTTAAAAAGGATTTGTATGTCAATGGGACAGCGAAATAATTTATAACTGCAAGTTTTCTAAACATGCCATATGAAAAGGGAGTTCAGGGGCCCATAATCCAAAAGAAACCTCTTCAAAGTTTGGTAAAGATAATTAATAGATAAGGAGATACATAGATAGATAGAAGAAAAGTTCTCAGATGATTTTGCTATGTGATAATTCTTGAGCACTACTGTTCTAGAGCAACATCATTGGATGGTTTCCTAGGAATAGATTTAGAGTATTCAGGGGAAAAAAAACTGATAACCAACCTGAGGTCAGGGAAGAGATATTTAGAAAGAAGATCCCTTCTCTATTCCCACTGCTTCACTTGACTAGACTTAAAAGAAAACATAACATTAAGTAAACAATAAAAAGAGAAGGTTAGCTAAGCAATAGGCACATTTCACCTTTTCTTGAAGGTAGGGTAACTTCAGGGAAACTAGAAACTGGAAATGATACTTTGCTGTCTGATATGGTTTGGCTGTGTCCCCACCCGAATCTCATCTTGAATTGTAGCTCCCATAATTTCTACGTGTTATGAGAGGGACCCTATGGGAGGTAATTGAATCATGGAGGGCAGTTTCTCCGATACTGTTCTTATGGTAGTGAATGAGTGTTGTAAGATCTGACGGTTTTATAAGGTGTTTCCCCTTTCTCTTGGTGCTCATTGTCTCTTACCTGCCACCATGTAAGATATGCCTTTTGCCTTCTGCCATGACTGGGAGACTTACCCAGCCACATGGAACTGTGAGTTCATTAAACCTTCTTTTCTTTATAAATTACCTAGTCTCAGGTATGCCTTTATCAGCAGAAGCATGAAAACGCACTGATACATTGCCATCTAATACCTCCTATTTAATTCAACTTTCTGAGGTCCTGAAATCTCACAGCCATTTTTTTTTT